>NC_088882.1:29449004-29597057 GCF_032884065.1 Artemia franciscana | reverse complement strand
GTTTCTCCATGGAATTATCCTCCCATGTATACCCCCCTAAAGTCTCTCCCCTAAACCAAAAAAATCTCCCTGAGAACATCTGTATACTTCCCAGTAACCATTGCTATATGTAAACACAGGTCAAAGTTTGTTACTTGCAGCCCCTCCCACTTGGACTGCAGGGGAGTAAGTTGCCCTTAAAGACATAGTTATTAGGTTTTTCGACTATGGTGAATAAAATGGGTATCTCAGAATTTTGATACGGTGACTTTTGGGAATAAATGTGCATGCCCTCCAATTTTTTTGGTCACTTACAAAGGGCACAAAAACTTTTACTTTCCGTTAGAATGAGCCCTCTCTCGACTTTCTAGGACCACTCAGTCGATAAGATCACCCCTGGGGAAAAATAGCCAAACAAAAAAACAAAAAAACAAACACGCATCCGTGATCTGTCTACGCTGAATCTGATGTTGTGATTTTCGTTAAGATTGTATGAGTTTTAGGGGATGTTTCCCCCATATTTTTCAAAATGAGGCAAATATTCTCGGGCTCGTAACTTTTGATGGGTATAACTGATCTTGATGAAACTTATATATTTAAACTCAACATTAAAATGCAATTCTTTTTATGTAACTATTGGTATCAAAATTCCATTTTTTCGAGTTTCAGTTACTATTGATTCGGGTCGCTCCTTACTACAGTTCGTTACCACGAACTGTTTGATAGCCAAAAATAGCCAGTAGTTTCTTTTTCTCTATTCTGTACCCGAGGAATTCCAAACCAGGGTTCTTATGATATTCGTTAAAATAATAAAGGTTTTTCCGCTTTTTACTCAATATTGGGAAAACAAACTATGCAAAATACTCTTGTTGTTATTGAATTGCTTTGTTATTGAACTTTGCCAAATCCTAAAGTTAATCTAAGCAAAAACTATTGATAAGAAGTTTCGAAGCATCGATTATCGAATATTAAAAGTAAGAATATTTTTCAATATGAATTATCGCCCTACATTACTTCTGAGAGTTTCTTCTGATACGGGGGAAAATTATTTTCATTGAGACCCCTCCCTCCTCTCTGCCTGGTTTAATTAATATATTAAAAAACTTAGACCTTTTCTGATAAAATTCCACAGCCAGTGTTCGAGTAGATGTTCCAAGGACACCCATAAGGGGGACAGGAAGGGGCTTCAGTACCTACGGCTGAATGGCTCTGCCTTATAGTTTTGTTTGGAATGTCCATTATACAGCATAAGAAGTAACGATTAGACTAAAAAAGCCTCCCCCCTAAAATTCTTCTAGGGGTGTCATAAAGTCGTTCTCACAGAACTGAACGAAAAGCTCGATATTAGCCTAGAGTGGTAGAAGATTGGTTGAGGAAAATATAGCCCACCTCATTTAGAGAATATTTTCTATTCGTTTTAAAGTGATGTTACTCTTTACTTTCCTTGGATATTTTTCTTAATTTGAAAGTAATTTTATTGCTGTTTATTTTTATCTGGAACACAGATTTTACAATTCATCTGTCTGTTTTAAGATACAATTAGCTTACCGCTAAGTGAAAAACAAGAGACGGGTGAAAGAATCCAAGGTGCATAAGAATTTTGACCTATATAATTTGGGCTATGTGTTTGCACATTAGGGGGGTGAGGTTAAAGTATTTTGACAGCATAAAGTTGGAAAACAACTCTTACCTTACCTTATATATTATTACCTTATAACGGGACAACCCATTTCATATAAGGAGTAATTTCTTTTGTTGTAAGTTTTGATATTCGCTCCTTACTTTCAGTTAAAAAAAACTAGTTTTTTTTTATTTAATATCTGAACGTTTTTGAATTAATGCATGTTTGATTTTGGCTCTCTGTACATAAATTATTAAAATGAAATTTGCACATTAATTCTTTTCTTTTGCCTAAATGGCTTTCTCATAGTTTTGAATCAGACAATTTGAGAAACAAGGGGTAGGGAAAGAGGCCTAGTTGCCCTCAAATTTTTCGGTTATTTAAAAAGGCCACTAGAACTTTTAATTTTTAACGAACGTTTTCATTAGTAAAAAAATATACGTAACTTAAGAATTAACTTCCGTAACAAACTTTTATATTCTTATATTTTTAATTATATATATGAGGGGGTTTGTTCCCTCGTTAATACCTCGCTCTTCACACTAAATCTTAAGTTTTGTACCAATTCTTTAAGAATGACCCCTGAATCAGAAAGGCCGTAGAGTAAATAGTTGAAATTACTAAAAATACATTAGCATAAAGAGCGAAGTATTTATCTCCTCCTAAATACCTCGCTCTTTATGCTAAGGTATTTTAAGAGCCCCTCTTATGTGTAATAATCTCTGTTCGTTTTAAGTTTTATTGCTACTCCTTACTTTACTAAAAAGGCAACTAGAAGTTTTAATTTTTAACGATCGTTTTTATTAGTAAAAAAATATATGTAACTTAAGAATTAACTTACGCAACAAACTTTTATATTCTTATATTTTTAATTATAGATATGAAGGGGTTTGTCCCCTCGTTAACAACTCGCTCTTCACACTAAATCTTAAGTTTTGTCCAAATTCTTTAAGAATGACCCCTGAATCAGAAATGCCGTAGAATAAATAATTGAAATTACTAAAAATACTTTAGTATAAAAAGCAAAGTATTTATCTCATCCTAAATGCCTTGCTCCTTATGCTAAAATAGTTTTAGAACCCCTAATATGCGTAATAATCTCTGTTCGTTTTAAGTCTTAATGCTACTCTTTACTTTCAATTGAAAAAACTTTTTCATGTTTATATTTTCATTCTTTTTTTTAATAGTAATGCTAGAAATCCTGCGCCCTTTTCATTAAATTTCTCTTCCCCCATGAAATATCTCTCCAAGGAAAGATCTTCCCACATAGCCCCCTCACATCAACCCCACAACCAAACCAAAAAAATCACCCTGAAAACGTCGGTACGCCATTACTGTATAATAACCATTACTGTATGTAAACATTGGTCAAAGTTTGTAACTTGCAGCCCCTCCCCCAGGTACTGTGGGGGAGTAAGTCATCCCCAAAGACATAGTTATTATGGTTTTCGACTATGCGAAAAAAAGTGGCTATCTCAAAATTTTGATCTGTTGACTTTGGGAAAAAGTGAGCGTGGGAGGGGGCCAAGGTGCCCTCCAATATTTTTGGTCACTTAAAAAGGGAACTAGAACTTTTCATTTCCGTTAGAATGAGTCCTCTTGCAAACCTCTAGGACCACTTGGTCGATACGATGACCCCTGGGGAAAAAAACAAACAAATAAACACGCACCCGTGATCTGTCTTCTGGCAAAATATACGAAATTCCACATTTTTGTAGATTGGACCTTGAAATTTTTTTTAGAGGGTTATGTGATACGCTCAATGTGACGGTGTGATTTTCGTTAAGATCCTATGACTTTCAGGGTATGTTTCTCCCTATTTTCCAAAATAAGGCAAATTTTCTCAGGCTCGTAACTTTTGAAGAAAAAGACTAAATTTGATAAAACTTATACATTGAAAATCAACATAAAAATCCGATTCCGATTTTGATGTATCTTTTAGCATAAAAATTCTGTTTTTTAGAGTTTCGTTTACTATTGAGCCGGGTCACTCCTTACTACAGTTAGTTACCACAAACTGTTTGTTTTTAATTTTGTTTAGGCATTAAAGCCAAATGTGCCTAGTTTAGACCAGCAATATTTTTTTTCGCAGATGTTTTGTTGTGAAAAATAATTTTTATAGTATATTGTAAGTAATTATCAATCTTAAATTGAAACTTCTAATCAATAAATTTGTAAATAAGGAAAGTTTCTATTTGACTACTTTGTTTTCTAAATATCTAATAAAATCAAACACGGCTATGTATAAACTTGAAGAATCCATATACAGGGCTGCCAAACTGACACATTTTGTGTCATAATGACACAATTTGATGTTGCGTGACACAATGACACATTCAGTCGAAACGATGACACAATCGACGAAAATGACACATTCTTCAATAAAAAATGACACAATCGACAAAAATGACACATTTTGTTTAAAAAAATGACACATTTTTTCATCCAAGTCTTGTTTTTTAAAAGTAAAGTAAAATTTCAATTTTATACCTCCATGAAAGCTACAAACTAATGGAAGGGAATAGCACTACCTAACGGTGGCAGTAGTACACAAACAGCGCGGAATACAGGACAGATGCCATCACCATATATAAAATTCAAACCACGCGAAGGAAAACAGCCATATGCAGAAATTTCAAATCGAAATGTACGCTGAATATCTGATCTTAATAGGCTTTTTGATTGAGTATTTGATGTAGCCAACTGGTACGTACTTAATAGTAAAAAGTAAACAGCATGCAGTTTACCAAAGCTGTATGCATAAGCGACAACTCCCATTTTTAGGAGTACAGGAGAGGTATCCCACCTCGGACAAGATTACCAATTTCCAGAGATGTCTTTCCTTCAGAATAATCTGTCTGGCTTAAAAAGGCACCAACAAATATGACAAAAGTACTACATTGAAGCTGGTTGAATGGCTTACATATTGAGTAAATAAAAAGCTTAACCAATAAAGCCGATTATGTATAGAACTGATTACGATTATGACGTCATACGAAAAGTCTATTCTCAATTTACTGTCGGAATTGATTGTCCCTAAAACTTTTATAAATGTAAACTTGCCCCGTTGGCCGCTCAGACACAAATTCATTGTGTGTAACATTAATTTAATCGAATATTTCTATTTCTTTTATGACGTCACAAAAAGGTCAAGATCCCAAGATAATAGGATAAGGTTAAGTTTACTCCTTTTTGAACTGATTTGGAAAAGATTATATATTCAAAACTCTAAATAAAGATTTGACAATTAAATATGATACCACTTGTAGCAAAAAAATATGCAACATTATGGAATCTGAGATGACAGAAAAAGCAAATTTTAGGAAAAAATATGACACACTCCTTAAAAAAAATTTTGGCAGCCCTGAAATCGGTACTAGCAAAAACTTAAACTGTTGTACGCTGATTGATGTAGATCAGGGTATCAATCTGCCATCAATTCAGCATTTCAAAAATTATTTATAAATTATTTTTGCTTCTGTTTCCTTTAAAAATTAATTTAATATATTACTTTTCATCTAATGAAATTCTACAAACAGTTAATTCTGAATAATTTCTTTTTTAATGATTGAAATTAATTTGAAAATCGTATCTGATCATATTTTACTATACAAAATGTTTTTCAATTACAATTTTTACAATAACATTTAAAAACCTCCGACTTAGAGTGGATTTTTGTAATATATTGCTTTAAACTAGGGGAAACTTAAACGTTTCCGAGTGCCGGTTTTTAAAAAGAAAATGCAAATAGGAGAACAGTTGATGATTTCTTTTCTATGCAAAAATGTAAAAGGATGTCAGAGTAACTTGAAAGGTCTCAGAATTATATGAAACCATTGATTCGCTATTTTGAACTAGTACGAAGAGTCGAGAAGTACTATTTGATAGGCAGGTAAGGCTAGAGATTTTCCTGCTGGAAAAAGCAATCTAGATAGGTCACAAGTTTTTTTTTTCTTTTTTTATTAGAGCCAAAGTCTTGAAAAAAATTATACGAATGACATCATATTTATGAGCACATTTCAAGAGCATAAATTACATTATCTTTCCCTCGGGAGAGGTCATTGTGTTTTTAGTATGTATGGCACATACAGAATTATAAAAGATGACAAATGACTCTGAACAGCTTAAGAAAAAGCATGGAACAAGAAAGTGTAAGAATCACACTGAATTGCAAATGAAAATGTTGCACAATGAAATTTGCGATTAGAAGATAAAGCAAAAGTAAATGGAATGAAAAACGTGTTAATTTAGCTTGTTCGAATTTGTGAAGGATAAATAGGAAAGAAGAGGTCATTTTTTATACTTGACAAGTGCAAATTACACAATGGAATCTTCAGTTAGAACAGCAGCAGCAGTGGAAATAACAACAAGTCCCAAGTGAAAAAAATCTTATAACACAGATTTTTCTTTGATGCACAGACAGGAAGGGGTAATTGAATCCATGCCAGAATTTCCTATTTGAATTGAAATTGATGATTTGACACTTCATGGCTTAAAGTCAAGGAATTGCGTGATGATTATATTATTATGTAATTAGAAATTCAAATATATACAAACATGCCGCTTCCTAAGGTCAGGGGGTCCGGGTGAACCTTTTGCCCCCAGCACTATTTTGCAAGAGTGACATCATAACAGAAGATTTTGCCATCAGGATCCAGCGTTTACCCACCCAGAAAATACCCCTCCCAGTTTATCCCCCCCCACACAATTAAATATACCCTGCGGAGAATACTCTTTTGTTGAAAATTTCCCCCCAGAAAACACTAATCCTCCAAAAAATTTGTCCCCCCTCCCGTGGCTGGCTGGTCTCCAATCACTTTCTACTTATAAAAAAGGACTAGAACTCTCAATTTCTGGTCTAATGAGCATCCTCCAAAATTTCTGTGACCCATTAGGTATAGGTGTGGATAATGAAGGGATAGTCCCCCTTTGCAAGCCTTGCGGTTTAATGTTACTCTTTACTTTCATAATAGCAGCTTAGACTAGAAATATCCCCAGAAATTATAAAGGAATAAATATCAATTTCATGTTTTTGGTGTGTTTTAATTTTATTTTTTGGCACTTTAGGAAGGTGTTAGAAACTACTGGGTTAATGATAATGAAATATACCTAAATACTTAAAAATATAATACTTTAGAAACAGATTTGGGCAATATATTTTCATATTAGGGGGTAATGAAGGTAAGGTACGGCGGGTCTACATGCCTAATGCATTAGGCACAATTATTCTGCATATAATTAGGTAAGAATTGTTGGACCCGCTATACCCCCCTCCCCCTAATTTGCAAATATATAGCCTGAATTTGTTTTTAAAGCATGGATATTTTTAATTGAAATATACATACAATGTAGTCTTCCATCGATCCGAAGCTAAATGTCTGATATAAAGACCGTGAGAATTGGTTACTTGATTTATCTTCGTGATACAATTCTCGAGTGTGTACTAGCTAACCGAAGTGTGTACTAGTACCAAATCTTCTTCCCTAACTTTTTCATACGGAACAGGTTTTTTATAGGGGGAAGGGCACTGTATCTTGTGTCCTTTTTTATTTTAAGCTAGTGATCTTCATTCTGAAATACATCTTTTAGATTTTCATTGATTTTACTTGCCTGGTTGTCATAACTCCCTGGACAAAATTGACTCAATTTGGTTGTTTTTCACTTCGAAATTATTCGATTATTTTCACAATTGGTTTTAGGATTGTAATCATATAAAATTATCAAATTAAGTGACATTTGAATTCAGTATTAACTTCAAGGGGGGAGGGGAGAAGACATAAGAAAGGAGCGTCGGCCCTCGAGTCCCTGCTCCTTCCAATATCAATTTTTTTGATAATTGAATCCAATATTTTACGGGTTTTGATAGACCAATCTAATAATTTAGGCTCCCAAACCTGGTGCAATTGCAACAAAATTCTTATTTCATCCTTTAATTACTTATATTCGTTTTTAGAACTAAGCGCAATTTTAAAATTCTGGTAAATTTAGATATGGCACCACCACAAATTACTGTTTTTAGTGTAGTATTGCCAATTTAGGAAGGTGTTATTCACTACTAGGTTAATCATAATAAAATATACCTAAGTATGATAAAAATATAATACTCTAGAACGAAATTTGGGTTAGATATTTGCACACTAGGGGGGGGGGGGTGAAGGTAAAGTATAGCGGGACAAACAACTCTTAGTTCATAATATGCAAAATAATTGTACCTAACACATTATGCATGCAGACCCACTATACTTTACCTCACTACCCCTTTTGATATTAACTAAAACATTGCTAAACTGCAGTTTTCCACCGAGCCGACACTAATTGTCCGGTATAAAGACCGTGAGAACTGGTTATTGTTTTATGTTCCCGATTTAAATTCTCATGTGTACACTAACTAACAAGGAAGTGCAGAACTTTCTTTCAAAAATTTTCATACAGAACTGGTTTTTATGGCACTTGGTATTAACCAAGTGACATATAGCAATCACCAATTCTGTCGGTCTGTCTGTCTGTCGGTCGGTCCCGGTTTTGCTACTTTAGGCACTTCCAGGTAAGCTAGGACGATGAAATTTGGCAGGCGTATCAGGGACAGGACCAGATTAAATTAGAAATAGTCATTTTTCCAATTTGACCATCTGGGGGGGAGTGGGGGCCGATTAATTCGGAAAAAATCGACAGAGTCCTAGATACATGATTGAGATAACCAGAACGGATCCGCTCTCTTTTGGGTAGTTGGGGGAGGGGTTAATTCTGAAAAATTAGAAAAAATGAGGTATTTTTAACTTACGAACGGGTGATCGGATCTCAATGAAATTTGATGTTTAGAAGAATATCGTGTCTCAAAGCTCTTATTTTAAATCCTGACCGGATCTGGTGACATTGGGGGAAGTGGGGTGGGGAAACCTAAAATGATGGAATCCTTAGATTGGAGGGATCGGGATGAAACTTGGTTGGAAAAATAAGCAGAAGTCTTACATACGTGATTTACATAATCGGAACGGATCCGCTCTATTGGGGGGGGGGGGGTAATTCTGAAAAATAAGAAAAAATGACGTATTTTTAACTTACGAAGGAGTGATCGGATCTTCATGAAACTTCATATTTAGAAAGACCTCGTAACTCAGATCTCTTATTTTAAATCTCAACCGGATCAAGCGTAATTGCGGGGGGGGGGGCATTTGGGGGGACCGGAAATCTTAGAAAATACTTAAAGCGGTGAGATCAGGATAAAACTGGATGGGAAGAATAGAAACCTGTCTAAGATACGTGACTGACATAACTGGACCGAATCTGCTCCCTTTGGTGGAATTGGAGGGGGGGGGTAATTTTGAAAATTGAGGTATTTGTAACTTACGAAAGGGTGACCAGATCTTAATGAAATTTGATATTTAGAAGGATCTTGTGCTTTAAAGTTCTAATATCAAATTCCGACCAGATCCTGTGACATTCGGGGGAGTTGGAGGGGGAAACCGGAATTCTTGGAAAACGTGAAAATTGGGGTATTTTTATCTTACGAATAGATGATCGGATCTTAATTAAATTTGATTTTTAGAAGGAATTCATGTCTCAGAGCTCTTATTTCAAATCCCGACCAGATCTTTTGACATTGGGGGGGAGTTGGAGGGGGAAATCTTGGAAAAACACTTGGATTGGAGGAATCGGGATGAAGCTTGGTGGATAGAATAAACAAATGTCCTTGATACGTGATTGACAGAATCGTACTGGATTGGCTCTCTTTGGGGGAGTTGGGGGGGAGGGGTTCAGTGATTTGGCGAGTTTGGTGCTTCTGGACGTGCTAGGACGATGAAAATTGGTAGGCGTGTCAGGGAGCTGCACAATTTGACTTGATAAAGTCGTTTTCCCAGATTCGACCATCTGGGGGGCTAAAGGGAGAGTAAAAATTAGAAAAAATTAAGTATTTATAACTTACGAGTGGGTGATCGGATCTTAATGAACTTTGATATTTAGAAGGACATCGTGACTCAGAGCTCTTATTTTAAATCTTGACCGGCATTAAGCCTCTTATTTTCCTTTTTAAATCAATCTATTGATTCATAGAATTTTGTTAGAGCTCATACCATATGATCTCTTGGCTCTTAGCTCTTCTTGCCTCGTCACAAGTGCCATATGAGCTCTTAGCTCTTGTTTATAAGAGGAAAGTGCATTGTCCCTTTTGCGCTGTTTTATGACATACTAGTGATCTGCAATCTGAAATACAATTTTTAGATTTTATTGATTTTACTAGCTTGGATATCAAAAATCTCTAGACTTAATTAGCTCAATTTTCATCTTATCTATGGAAATTTGTCCGATCTGGAAGTTGAATTACTTAACTGCATGTACGTTAGGTTTGCTTTCCATGTTTGATCAAACGTTTGATCAAAATTTCTATTATTAGCGCAGTTCAATTCAACAGTAATAAAACCTACGAAAGAAAATTGGAATTTCAATTGGTTGTAGGATGTAATAATATAAAGTAAGCAAATTAAGTGACATTTGAGTTTTGTTTTAGCTTTGAAAGGAGGATAGAGTCCTTAAGTCCTTGCTCCTTCCAATACCAAATTTTCTGATAATCAAATCCAACATTTTATAGAATATTTGGATAGACCTATCTGATAATCTTGGCTCCCAAACCTGGTACAATAGCAACACAATTCTTATTTCATCCTTTAACTACTTATATTCGTTTTCAGAACTAAGCGCAATTTTAAACTTTTGGTAACTTAAGATAAGGCACCACAAATTGCCATTTTTAGTGTAGTATTGGCACTCTAGGAAGGTGTTATACACTACTACGGTGTAGACAATAAGATAATGCAGACGTCAAAGTTTCATCGCCACTCGATTTGACTTTTAAGGGCTCTTTTCAACTAAAATTCTACGAAAAAGTACGCTTGACTGATCAACAGTTTTAAATTTGGCCTTAAACCGTCACTGAGATGAGGCCTATGCACTATTTCTAATGGTGGTAATTGAGGGTGGAGGGATGCTCTTGCAGATTTAGTTTTTTTTTACCCTGCCTATGTTTTGAAAAAAAAAAAATCTTTTTTGTAGCCATTCCATTGAAAAGGAAATCTTTTAAATTCGAAAATAACGGGGGAATCAACCAAAAGTGCACTGTGCAAAAGTCCGCTTTGTTGGAGTTTGTTGGACTTTATGACGGTGTCATCAATTTAAATTTACAAAAAGTGATTAGGTACAAAAATTAGCTTTGTTATAAATTTACATAAATTAAAAATTAATTTACGTAACGAATTTGTATATTTGTGTGTTTTTATTACATATATGAGCGGGTTTGCCCCCTCGTCTGTACCTTGCTCTTTACACTAAAGCTTAAATTTTGTCCCAATTCTTTAAGAATGACAAAGGCCGTAGAATAAATAGTTGAAATTACTAAAAGTACTTTAGCGTAAAGAGCTAGATATTTAGGAGGAGATGAAGCCCTTTTATTCGTAATAATTTCTGTTCTTTTTAAGTTTTAATGCTGCTCCTTACTTTCAGTTGAAAATCTTTTTCAGATTTATTTTTTATTGTTTTTGTTTAAATAATACTAGAAAATCCTGAGCCCCCTTCATGGAATTTCTCTACCACCTTGACACATTCCTCCGAGTAAAGATCCTTCCACGTAGCTTCCTCCCCTCAACCCCCCCCCCCAACAACAAAAAATCCCCCTGAAAACGTCTGTACACTTCCCAATAACCATTACTGTATGTAAACACTCGTCAAAGTTTGTAACTTGTAGCCCCTCCCTGGGAACTCTGGGGGAGTAAGTCGTCACCAAAGACATCTTATTATGTTTTTCGACTATGCTGAACAAACTGGCTAACTCAAAATTTTGATCCATTGACTTTTGGGAAAAAATGAGCGTCGCAGGGGGCCTAGCTGATCTCCAATTTTTTGGTCACTTAGAAAGGGCACTAAAACTTTTCATTTCCATTAGAATGAGCCCTCTCACGACATTCTAGGACCACTGTCACCCCTACCGTCGATACGATCACCCCTGGGAAAAAGAAGAAAAAAACAAACAAATAAACACGCACCCTTGATCGAACTTTTGGCAAAAGATATGAAGTTCCACATTTTTGTAGATAGGAGCTTGAAATCTCTACAGTGGGGTTTTCTGTTACGCCGAATGCGATGGTGTGATTTTCTTCAAGATTCTATGACTTTTAGGGGTCTCTCCTAAAAGTCATCTATTTTCCAAAATAAGGCAAATTTTCTCAGGCTCGTATCTTTTCATGGATAAGGCTAAATTTGATTCTTTTAATGTATCTATTAGTATTGAAATTCAGTTTTTTAGACTTTCGTTTACTATTGAGCCGTCGCTCCTTACTACAGCTCACTACAACGAACTGTTTGAAAATATAGAATTTTGTATTTTTGACAGAGGAAAGATTACGGATGCATGCTTATTTTAATTTTTTTCCCAGGGATGATCGTATCGACCCAGTGGTCCTAGAATATCGTAAGAGGGCTAATTCTAACTGAAATTAAGAGTTTTAGTGCCTTTTTAAGTGAACAAAAAATTGGAGGGTAACTAGGCCCCCTCACACGCTCATTTTTACCATTTTGCCATTATGTTCAGCATAGTCAAAATATCTAATAACTATCTCTTTGAGGACCACTTAATCCCCCAGAGTCCCCTGCAGAAAGGCTGCAAGTTATGAGTTTTGTCAATAGTTTACATATCGTGTTGGTTATTGGGAAGTACACTGGCGTTTTCAGGGGGGATTTTTCGGGTGGTGGTGGGGGAGATCGGGAAGAGGGAGTTACTTGAGAGGATCTTTCCACGGAGGAATTTACCATGGGTGAAGTAAATTTCCATGAAGGGCGCGCTGGATTTTCCAGTATTATTTAAAAAAAGGAGAAATTAAACAAATAAGTTTTTTAACTGAAAGTAAAGAGCAGCATTCAATCTTAAAACAAACAAAATTACTACACATATGAGGGTGTTTTTCTCCTCCTCAATACCTTGCTCTTTACGCTAAAGCATTATTATTATTTTCAAAAGAGCTATTTATTTTAATTAAACGATGTTTGTTATCCAGGGGCCATTCCTCTGGAATTGGAACAAAATTCAAACTTTAGTGTAAAGAGCGAGGTATTTACGTGGGGCTGATCCCCCTCATATACGCAATAAAAATATATCAGCATAGAAGTTCGCTACGTAAGTTAATTGGTATGTTACATATATTTGTTACTAATAAAAACGTTCGTTAATAAAATTAAAAGGTCTAGTGGTATTTTTAAGAAATAAGAAATTCGGAGGGCCACTATGCCCCTTTCCCCACCCCCTTTTTCTCAAAATTGTTATTTTGAAACTAGACAAAATTTAGACAAAAAGTTAAATTAATATGTAAATTTTGTTTTAATTATTCATGTACGGCTAGCCAAAATCAAAACCTGTATTAATTAAAAAACGATCAGAAATTAAATAAAAAAAACTTTTTTTTAGCTTTAAGTAAGGAGCGACATTAGAACTTAAAACGAACAGAAATTATTTCGTATATGAATGGGAATATCCTTCCTCAATGCCCCGCTCTTACGCTAAATTTTGACTTTCTCACAACTCTACTTTTTTAAACAATAAAAAAAACTTTAGCGTAAAGAGCGGGGCGTTGAGGAGGGGACAGTCCCTTTCATATAGGAGAACCGTCTCCTGGAAAAATCTTTTGGGGTTGCCTCACGGTGAATTAAGTCATTAGATTTTTGAAAAAAAATCACTAAATCAGCACATAAATCACTAGATTATTGAAGAAAATTACTAAATCAACGACAAAATCATTGGCATAACGCTATTTATCAGCGTAATGAATGATTATTTTGCCTCTTTTCCATGTTATATGCAGGCGCACTAATGAGAAGGGTGTAAAATTAGCCCCTAGATAAGGAAAAATACCTTTAGATTAGTGTTTTGTTTTTCTCAAGCGAAAATTACCCTTTGAATTTTGAGAAATGCCTTTTCGCCTCATTATGCAGAACTTATCCCTCGATCGGCGAAAACTGGTTATCGCTGATCTAATTAAAGAATTTACTTTTACTTTTTAATATTTTTTCTTCTCCATCCAAAGCCCCACTTTTTTGTCTAACAAATGTGAAAACTAATTTCTTTTTACTCTAGATGAGCTAGTTTAACTACTGGACGCCGGTGAAAATTTTGAAAATTACCTCTTTATATTTTAATTATATTTTGAAAATGACCTCTTTATAACACGTTAGATATGTCTAGCTTCACATTTAATAAATTGTCCTGGTCTTTTGGGATAAAAACACGGGGAAATGTACAATGTAATGTCCGAAATGGGATATGTTGTGAAAAGGATCCCGCTGAAAATCCTTCAATAGTCCAAAGAGTAAAAAGGGTAAATACAATTCTAATGTTTCCATTACTTGTTTTTAAACGTAGCTTTAAAGAGATGAGGGACGGCTAGGGATTAGCAAAAACTAATATTATATTGATATAACCATATTTTATTAAAGGATTTTCAGGAATATGTTTTTTTAATGCTATGAATTTTTCCCAAACAAAGGCATTAAATTTTTTTTTTTTTTTGAAACTTAACTGAAAAGTCGCCTTTTCCTAGATCGTAATGGGCTATTGAAAACTATACCATACTCATGGGTATCCTATTAGTAAAGACATCCAAATTATTAGAAATACTTTCGTAGTTCCCCTATATTCGCCTGAACAAAGATGTAATATAAATTGGGTTGGTCAGAGGCTAATTTGAGAAACTCCATAAAATAGTCGCCGAGGACACAATTTAAGATTTAATGCACAAATTGTCAGGTGAAAAAAAAAATAAAATGGTCTTTTGTTGACAATTTTTTTATTGCCTCTTGGCAATTCCAAATGAAAATCAGAGGAAACTCTATAGCATAGCCTATAGTAAACAGCCATAAGGCTGCAATATGGGCTATTATTATGATTCTTTTCACATGGGCACTTCGGAAGGAAGGGATGGTCGCAAAAACTTCAAAAGGGGCTCATTCTATACAAAGTCAAAAGTTCTCTTTTTACTTTTTGAAGGTCAAAAGTGATCAGAGGGTAACAAAGAAAAGCTCACGCCCCGCAGAAAAATTCACCTGATCAAATCAGTTCCTTAAATAAATATGATCTTAGCTGATGTTCCAAAACAAAACGTACTTATTCTTCACGAAAAGAAAAAAAATTCTGACTGAATCTTCCGCAAGTGATTTTACATGGAGGGGCAATTTTCAGCGAGAGTGGAACTGTCTTGAGGAAATTTGACGGTGGGGGGATGTACTTTATGCTGGATGAAATTTCCACTGCGGGGTGTTTGGGGTTAACGGCTAGGGAAGCAAAAAATAATATTATATTGATATAACGAAATTTTATAAAAGGATTTTCAGGAATATGTTTTTAAATGCTATGAATAATTCCCCGACAAAGAGATTTTTTTTTGGGGGGGGGGAAGCTAACTGAAAATTTGCCTTTTCCTAGATCATAATGTGCTATTGAAAACTATACCATACTCATGAGTATCCTATTAGTAAAAATATGCAAATTTTTAGGAATATATTCGTAGCTCCCCTATCTTCCCCTGAACAAAATTTGGGTTGGTCAGAGGCTAATTTGAAAAAGTCCATAAAAAAGTCACCGAGGACCAAATTTAAGATTTAATCCACAAATTGTCTGGTGAAAAAAAGAATTAAGTGGTCTCTTGATGACAATTTTTTTTTGCATTGCCTCTTGGCAATTCCAAATGAAAATCAGATTAAACTCTCCAGCATAGCCTAGTAAAGAGCCATAATGCTTCAATAAGGGCTATTATTATGATTCTTTTCCCGTGGACACTTTGGAAGGAAGGAGCCCCTTTTGAAGTCGCACAAACTTCAAAAGGGGCTCATTCTATAGAAAGTCAAAAGTTCTGTTTTTACTTATTAAAGGTCAAAAGTGATTAGAGGGTAACCAAAAAAAGCTCACGCCCCATACCAAACTTCACCTGATCAAATGTGATCAGATGGTAACCAAAAAAAGCTCACGCCCCGTACCAAACTTCACCTGATCAAATCAGTTCCTTAAATAGGTATGAATTTAGCTGATGTTCCAAAACAACACGTACTTATTCTTCACCTTTGATTTATTTACATACAGGTAAAAAAAAGAAATAAGACAATCATGTCAATGAAAGTTCTTAAGCCGAACTGGCCAGCCATGACAACAAACAATAAAGAGAGATAAAACTCAACAAAAAAAAATCTCAAACGAAACTGCTGCCAGAAGAGAGAAAAGAGATGAAAGATTAAAATAACGCGGATATTTCGCCTGTATCTAAACTAGTCGTTCTCAGCACAAGATAAAAAGAAAAAAGACACTAAACTTAAAGCAAATAAAACCAGCACCAATAATAATAAATACAATTGTCACTACTGATCTACGTAGGGAAAAGAATAATAATTTGAAAAATTGCACACCAAAATAAACTTTGGCAGTCTTCTGACAGCTTCACCTGCACACCACCTTGCTCCCCCGTCATAACCAACGCATTGCCTGCGGCAAATCCTATTAGGTTTGTTTTTGGAGCTCCAATTTCTTGAAAAAGTTGTTTAGTTATGGCCCGATAAATATATTCGGCTGTACATTGCTGAACTTCTATAAATCTCAAAAAGGAGCCTCTTACAGGAAAATTGTCTTCTCGATCAACAGCATTCAGATCGAGATGGCGAGATGGCGTTACACGAGATGCGCAGTTCTGGTGTGGCCGCAGGTTAGGTGTTTGCCATATCAGAGTCGGGAGAACAGGTCTTTAGAATTTCTGGCACTTCATCCATGATGTCAATAGCGACATTGTAATGCACAATAAACCCCAAAGGCTTAATTTCGGCACGTCTCACCTTTTTTTTCTAAAGTCAACTTTTCAATGAATTTTAAAAAAATCAAAAATTTAAAGGCAACTCTTTCCAGAAGGAAATAATATAAAATTCTGAAAACGACTAGAAAACATATTTACAATATTGATTTACACATTAACTACTAATTATTACCATTTCTAAGAGAAAATCGACATAATAGGCCTATATTGCCTAAATCTTGTGTTCCTTGTAGATTCTCTGATGGGTTGATGCAACTGATGTTGCTTGTTTTCTGTTAAATTACATTCAAGAAAAGTCACATTGAATTTTTACTGCATATATTGGGAAGTGTAAAGAACACTTTTTGTGTTGGGGGGGGGGGGTTGTTCTTAGGGTAGATTTCTATAGGGAGACACTTCCTAGGGTATATAAATTTTTGAGGGGATAATTTTAAAGGGGAACGGATGCAATGAGAGGATTTGACAGAATTACAATTCGAAATTCTTATTATTTGCCCTACATTCTCTTTTCTAAATTTTACATGTGGAGATGTTCCGGAGGAATTATTTGGGGGGCTGATTTCCATATGTTTGGATTTACAGAAAATAATTTCCAAGGAAGGAGGCATTTCTGGTGTGATCGAGAAATCAATTAGAGATTAAAGTCGCATTCAACTGAAATAACACTAAGAATATTTTTGCTGGCTGAATCGTCCGAAAGCAGTTTTACGAGGACGGGGGATTTTCAGATAGGGTGGCACTGTCTGTTGGGAATTATACGGAGGAGTGCCCTTTACTTTCTTTTTAATTATCTTACATTCTCTTTGCCAAATTGTACATGTGGAGATGTTCTGGGATCATTATTCGGGGGACTATTTTCTGCGTGGTTGATTTCCAGGAAATAATATCCACGGAAGGGGGCATTTCTGGAGTGATCGATAATCTGATTATAGAGTCCTATAGAGTCCTTAAATTCCTATTCAAATGAAAGAACGCTAAGAAGAACTTTTCTGGCTGAATCATCCACAAGCGATTTTACAGGGAGGGGCGATTTTCAGCGAGAGTGGAACTGTCTTGAGGAAATTTGACGGGGGGGGGGTGCACTTTACACTGGATGAAATTTCCACTGTGGAGTGTTCCATGAGGGGGGGGGTGTATTTCATACAGGGTGAGCCAGATTCACCGGCATTATTTTTGAAAAACAAGAAGTTTTTTTAACTGAAAGTAAGGTACAACCCTACAACTCAAAACGAATAGAAATTATTCAATATATGAGGGGTTGCCCCCTCCTCAACAACTTGCTCTCTATGCTAAAGTTTGACTGTCTGTCCCAATATTTGTAGACCGGCAACTGAAACACGGGGGCTGTTTAATTAGAATAAGAATAAATTTAAAAGTGCTAACAGCATTTGAACCTGCATTAGTTGAAAAAAGTTCAGAAATTATGTACAAAACAAGTTTTCTTTTCACTGAAAGTATGGAGCGACATTAAAACTTAAGCCGAAAAGAAAATATTTCCTACATGAAAGGGGCTATCCCTTCATTATTGCCTCGCTCTTTATGCTAAACTTTGAATATATCCCAACTCTATTTTTTAAACAATAAAGAAAACTTTAGAGTAAAGAGAGAGGCGTTGCAGAGGGGACAGCCCCTTTCATATGCAGAATAGTATCTGGTCGTTTAAGTTTTAATGTCGCTCCTTAATTTAAAAAAAAAACTTTTTTTTTATGTAATACCAAGAAGAAACAGGGCTTTGCATAGGCAATAACTATTCGTTTCAGCTTTAATCTTTAAAACATTTGCTTTTCGTATGACTTAAATCAGTTTTGAAGTTATTTATCTTATGTAATTATCCAATGAAATTTTTTTTACATACACTAATAACAGTGCTTGATATATAATTAATATTCTGGAGTTTTAATATTCAGATAAAACAATCGGTACAAATCTAATAGAAATTTTACACGACGGTCTCTATGCTTTTGGTGTTGTTTAGTCTTCAATATCTATTAAAATTAATGTTTTAAATAATTTTTGAAATGTTGATCAATCTGAGGATCGTAGCTGTGAATCGGATTGTCAGCATGGCTGCCAAATTGACAAATTTTGTGTTAAAATGACACTATTTGATGTTGCGTGACACAATGACACATTCAGTCGAAATGATGACACAATCGACGAAAATGACACATTTTTCAATAAAAAATGACACAATCGACAAAAATGGCACATTTTTGTCATCCTAGTCTTGATTTTTAAATGGTAATAAAAGAAAAGTAAAGTTTCAATTTTCTACCTCCAGAAAAGGTACAAATTAATGGAAGGGAATAGCGCTGCCTAACGGTGGCAGTAGTACACAAACAGTGCAGAATACAGCCATAGGCGGAAATTTCAAATCAAAATGCATGCTGAATTTCTGAACTTAATTGGTTTCTTGATTGAGTACGTACTTAATAGTAAAAATTAAACAGCATGCAGTTTACTAAAGCTGTGTGCATAAGCAGCAACTCCCATTTTTAGGAGTATAGGAGGGGTATCCAACCTTGGACGAGATTACAAATTTCCAGAGATTTCTTTCCTTCAGAATAATCCATCTGGCCTAAAAAGGCACCAAAAAATATGACAGAAATACTAGATTGAAGCTGGTTGAATGGCTTACATATTGAGTAAATAAAAAGCTTAGCCAATAAAGCCGATTACGTTTACGACGTCATACGAAAAGTCTATTTTCAATTTGCTGTCGGAGTTGATTGTCCCTAAAACTTTTATAAAAGTAAACTTGCCTCGTTGGCCGCCCAGACACAAATTCATAGTGTGTAACATTAATTTAATCGAATGTTTCTATTTCTTTCATGACGTCATAAAAAGGTCATGATCCCAAGATAATAGGATAAGGTTAAGTTTACTCCTTTTTGAACTGATTTGGAAAAGATTATATCTTCAAAACTCTAAATAAAGATTTGACAATTAAATATGATACCACTTATGGCAAAAAAATGACACATTTTGTGACACATTATGGAATCTGAGATGACACAAAAAGCACATTTTTGGAAAAAATATGACACAATCCTTAAAAAAAAATTTGGCAGCCCTGGCTGGGACTTGAATCGCTTTTACGCTATCTAAGGCTTAACAAATTGTACTAAATAGTACTAAGTCCTTCTAGCTCGACTTCATCTTATAGGACTTTTTTTTTCATTTCTTTTGCTTTTCTACAGTGGCGTAATTTCGTCAAAATCAAAACTTGAAGGGGATGGAGGAGCAAAGATGGAACCCTTTGTCCAAAATAAAGTGAAAATAGCAGTAAAAACTAAAAAGAAGCCATTTGGTACCACAGAGGCACTATTTAGTACTCTTTGTTTCCAAAAATCAGTTTAATATTCTGGGCCCCAATTTAAACAAGTTTCCGAGGTTTTTATTTATTTTTTTTTGTATTCCTTGCTCAAAATAGATTTGTAAACACACAGCCCAAGGGGAAGGGGAGAGGGGGCGAAATCCAGTATTCTCCATATTCCAGGCAGGGGAATCTCGTTGTTTTTTCAATTTCTTTAACAAAAATACAAAGAAAAAAAAAAAAGCCCCTTTTCAATGATAATACCACGAATAGATTTTTTTGAATCTAAGAGGAGGAATGCAGGAAAAACATCTCGTAGAGAAAATTTCCTTCCCTGAATTAAAACAACTGGTTTTCCATATATACTACATGGTAACAATGCAAGTCTTATTAAGACATTATTAAATTTGCTTCAAATATGGAAACAAAAGCTGAATTTTCAATCACCTAAGAAAGATACACAGACACGAAACAGTGAGACTATATCAAATAAATGATTGCTTACTTTATTGTATAAGTATTTGTCCTTTTCATTTGTCATTTACTTGAGTAGTTCTATAATTCCATCTTCTTACTAACCATGAGGCCCAGAAGACTGTCTTGAAGAATAGATGGCCTTCAAGTAGAACTCCAGTGATATAGGAGAATTTGATCAAAGCTTATTAAACAACTCTAAGGTTCGAAACCATAGAAAAGTAGGGTCGTAATTTATTATGGAGCTGGAAGGTGCAACTGCCCCTCCCTAACCTTGTTTTTCCCCTCCCCCAAACCTCATTCCCCTACCCCCTTCTGAAATTTAGTTTCTTCCAAAATTGAGTCTAAACTAATATAAACCTATAAATTTAAGGATCTACAGAAACACATCTCTTTTTTTTCTTTTTTTAAAGTAAATTTACAGCTTTTTTAGAGTACTAAATAGTGCCTCTGTGGTACCAAATGGCTTCTTTTTAGTTTTTACTGCTATTTTCACTTTATTTTGGACAAAGGGTTCCATCTTTGCTCCTCCATCCCCTTCAAGTTTGGATTTTGACAAAATTACGCCACTGTAGAAAAGCAAAAGAAATGAAAAAAAAAGTCCTATAAGATGAAGTCGAGCTAGAAGGACTTAGTAGAAAGAGTTAATTTTGTTCACATTTCTTGAGCAATGCTTTGTCTTTTACTTTTTAGCCTAAATAAATTACGTGGCTATGCTCTAAGGATAATAAATCCAGAAATAGTTACTTTTTAAGACGAAACAAAAGAGGACTAAATGTAGCTGGGACTTGAATCGCTTTTACGCCATCTAAGGGCTTAAAAAATAAATGCAAGAATCATTTCCCTTCCAATTTCGTACAGGCCCATTGGCCCATCACAAAGTCTTCTCCCTCTGGAGGCAAAATAGACTTGTGTAAAATTTAGGACGGTTCTGGAGGAAGGCCTGAAAAAAAAATGGGCCAGTTTTGACCACACCAATTCCTTGTGCCAAAATATGTTGTAGAATGTATTTCAGTCATTTCAGACCGAGGAATCAATAGTTTAGCTGTTAGAATGTCATACTTCAGACTCCCCGAATGTATCAACGAAGATAAAACTTTGAGGTGGTAAATCACAGGGATTTTGTGTTATATTTGCATTTAGACTCCAGGCTTCTCCTTCCTCACAGACCCGTTTCTTGGTCTCCCTTCACATGGAGAATCGCCTGTTGATTCTCTTTTCCCTTCACACAGAGAATTGTCTCTTGGATCGTGTTCTCCCCCCAGACTGAGTATTGTGTCTAGAAACCAATGGAGTCCCCAAATGAAAGGATTTACCCCTGTAAGATCTCAAAACTCCTCATTTTAGAGGAATCCCCTAAACTGGAATGGAAATACAGTTCCTAGACGAGGGAGGAATGAGGGCCCTAAGAGATTTGGGAGTCAAGCGCCTAGGACTTGTCACACTATTGCACCAAGAGTGCCTTCGAGCATCCCTTACCCGCTGAAAAGTAGCTTCCCTGGATGTAATCTGCAAAATATAAAAACAAACATGTAGCCAACCACTTGTCAACTGAAGGGCTGTAGGCAACTAACAACACTAATCACGTCTACTTCCCTATAAACATAGCTTATTTAGACACCCCTGGAAGTTGTGCCATATTTCACAATTATTTGTCCCTTTTTACTATTTGCCCATAAGTTCACAATTTGTTTTATATTTTTGAAAAGATTGGATTTTTGTTCATAAATGACGTCAATTATCTCGCATTTTCCAGCGTTACTTGTCTGACAACCCTAATATCTTGATAAGTAAGATAGTATCTAAATAATATTAATATCTAGATAAGTAATCTTGAAATATTAAAACATACAACAATTGTGTAGACTAGTCTGCCTTTCGGCATTCAAAAATTTGTTAAGACTCATCAAGTGCCCCTCCCCACGGTAATCTTTAGTAAAAGGCGAAAGATTAACTCGATATGAGGAGAGGCCAGAGCTATTAAAATTGCTAAGGTTGACTTGGGTATATAAAAATAAATCCTAGTAAATCCTCGTGGTTTTTTTTTAACAAGGTTCGAAAGCAATAAGAAATTCAATGTTCAATCAAGTAAATACGGGCCAAAAAATCATATGATGCGAAAACATATTCAGTGAACAGCAATTTATGGGCAACTTTAATGACATGCTACTAAAACTACATCCGCAGAAAATACCAAAAATATTCAGTAATCAGGCCCAAAAATAATTGTAATGTAGCTGAATGGTCGATCAATTGCTGTAGCCAAAGGCCCCCCTATTAAAATATTCCAAGAAGCTTAGCAGTAGTAAAGGAATTCTTAGTCTGATGTGTTGCCAATACAATAGACTTGATGAAATGTGAGGTGACCAAGGGCATTTCACTTTTTAAGACTAGCCTTTGTGACTTAATTTAAATTTCAGCAATTGGATTCGATTCCTAGTTCAATTTAAAAATCAGTATTTGATAATTACGGAGTATTTTCAAAAACAAAATGCATCAGGAATTCAATCAGTTTAGGCAATTTAATTTAATTATGGCGACTAGTCATTGATACCCCATCATTTGCTTTAATACAAGACTAAGAAAAAAAAATGTGTTTATTTAAGAGATGTTCTAAATTACTTGGTTTAAACATTATCAATTTGCATACTTTTTCCCTTCAGTTCACAAAATTGCAACATAGTACGGGCTCAAAGGAAGAAACCTATTCAATGTGTGAACAGGGGTCCGCGCGAACGCAGTCCCCCACTACCAAAAATTACGCTGTTGAGTTACCCCCATTTGGGGTAATCACAGGGGTCAGCCAATCCGAAGTGCAATAGAAAGGCCTCACCCTGGGAGCAGGGTTGCCACCTGCTCCTGTCCAAAGTGTGCTATTTTTCTCGAGAACAGGGTGCTACATAAGTGCTACACAAAATTTTTGCTAAATATGCAATTTTCGCGTAATCCTGCTTGGTGTTGATCAATGGTTTTGATCTTGGTTTCGATCACACAAAGATTACAGCATTTCTACGAATACCTTTGTTATTTTCACTAAAGCATTGTACGCACATGCGTAATAAGCTGCGTGGCGCTTTGAGTTGCCAGGGATAGAAAAATTGTACTCTTTTTAGTACATTTTTTTCAAAGTAGTGAGTTGGTAGTACATTTGAAAAAAGTAGTACTTTTGCAGTACATTTTAAGAAAAGCAGTACTTTTTGAAAACAAATGTACTCTTTCTTCCAAAGGTGATCTAGTTGTATTTTGTCATAAATATGTTATCAGATTACCTTAAATTTAGTATTTGTGAGCTATTCAAATGAAGACAGCTATACAAAATTACGAAACATCTAAATGTCTAAAAACATTTGTTTTTGATATGTTATTCAAAACTTCCAAAAATTATTTCAAGGTGTTTCAAGCGGGATCACACGAGGTTAAAATAAATTATTGTTAGTAAGAATCTTCAATCCCGGCTTCATTTTCCAGACGCTTGGGGCTTCCGGACAGTCAAGCCAACCCTTCCGTATTTTCATGATAATTATGATAGCTAATGTCACTGTCTACCAGTGTTTCCTAGATGTCCCTTTCAAATATCTATCTTTGCTTCACAGTCGCAACTGTCAATCAAAGCCAGGCTTCACCTTTCGGATTCCAGACAGCCGTTTTTGTCAAGATCTATTTTTCCTTGTGCAGCATACGCGGCGCTTTTCGAGTACAAACTACCGAAAAAAAGAGATGTGTTTCTGTAGATCCTTAAATTTATAGGTTTATATTAGTTTAGACTCATTTTGGAAGAAACTAAATTTCAGAAGGGGGTAGGGGAATGAGGTTTGGGGGAGGGAAAAAACAAGGTTTGGGAGGGGCAGTTGCACCTTACAGCTCCATAACAAATTACGACCTTACTTTTCTATGGTTTCAAACCTTAGAGTTGTTTAATAAGCTTTGATCAAATTCTCCTATAAAACTGGAGTTCTACTTGAAGGCCATCTATTCTTCAAGACAGTCTTCTGGGCTTCATGGTTAGTAAGAAGATGGAATTATAGAATTACTCAAGTAAATGATAAATGAAAAGGACAAATACTTATACAATAAAGTAAGCAATCATTTATTTGATAAAGTCTCACTGTTTCGTGTCTGTGTATCTTTCTTAGGTGATTGAAAATTCAGCTTTTGTTTCCATATTTGAAGCAAATTTAATAATCTCTTAATAAAACTTGCATTGTTACCATGTAGTATATATGGAAAACCAGTTGTTTTAATTCAGGGAAGGAAAATTTCTCTACAAAATGTTTTTCCTGCATTCCTCCTCTTAGACTCAAAAAAATCTCTTCGTGGTATTATCATTGAAAAGGGGCTTGTTTTTTTTCTTTGTATTTTTGTTAAAGAAATTGAAAAAACAACGAGATTCCCCTGCCTGGAATCTGGAGAATACTGGATTTCACCCCCTCTCCCCTTCCCCTTGGGCTGTGTGTTTACAAATCTATTTTGAGCAAGGAATACAAAAAAAAAAAATAAAAAAAAAAAACATTGGAAACTTGTTTAAATGCATTGCGCTACGTTTTAACGAGTCGGACAAAAATATCGGGGATTTGCTCATTGGGTCCAGCCTTGTCCCCTAGTTTCCATGAATTGTTGTAAAGCTGCATCTGTTTAATAAATTAGAGTTTCTGAGTGGCATTCAAAGCAACCAGATTTATGTCGAAAGACATAAGTAAAATGTTAGTTTTGAACAATTCATACTTACCTGGCTCGGGAGCTGCCTTGATCATGAAGGAGGCGCCCCCAGGGTGAGGCCTTTCCATTGCACTTCGGATTGGCTGACCCCTGTGATTACCCCAAATGGGGGTAACTCAACAGCGTAATTTTTGGTAGTGGGGGACTGCGTTCGCGCGGACCTCTATTCACACATTGAATAGGTCTCTTCCTTTGAACCCGTACTATGTTGTAATTTTGTGAACTGAAAGGAAAAGTATGCAAATTGATAATGTTTAAACCGAGTGATTTAGAACATCTCTTAAATAAACACATTTTGTTTTTCTTAGTCTTGTATTAAAGCAAATGATGGGGTATCAATGACCAGTCGCCATAATTAAATTAAATTGCCTAAACTGATTGAATTCCTGATGCATTTTGTTTTTGAAAATACTCCGTAATTATCAAATACTGATTTTTAAATTGACCTTGGAATCGAATCCAATTGCTCAAATTTGAATTAAGTCACAAAGGCTAGTCTTAAAAAGTGAAATGCCCTTGGTCACCACACATTTCATCAAGTCTATTGTATTGGCAACATATCAGACTAAGAATTCCTTCACTACCGCTAAGCTTCTTGGAATATTTTAATAGGGGGGCCTTTGGCTACAGCAATTGATCGACCATTCAGCTACATTACAATTATTTTTGGGCCTGATTACTGAATATTTATGGTATTTTCTGTGGATGTAGTTTTTGTAGCATGTTATTAATGCTACATTATGTATTAATGAATATTTATGTTTTCGCATCATATGATTTTTTGGCCCGTATTTACTTGATTGAACATTGAATTTCTTATTGCTTTCGAACCTTGTTAAAAAAAACCACGAGGATTTACTAGGATTTATTTTTATATACCCAAGTGAACCTTAGCAATTTTCATAGCTCTGGCCTCTCCTCATATCGAGTTAATCTTTCGCCTTTTACTAAAGATTACCGTGGGGAGGGGCACTTGATGAGTCTTAACAAATTTTTGAATGCCGAAAGGCAGACTAGTCTACACAATTGTTGTATGTTTTAATATTTCAAGATTACTTATCTAGATATTAATATTATTTAGATACTATCTTACTTATCAAGATATTAGGGTTGTCAGACAAGTAACCCTGTAAAATGCGAGATAATTGAAGTCGTTTATGAACAAAAATCCAATCTTTTCAAAAATATAAAACAAATTGTGAACTTATGGGCAAATAGTAAAAAGGGACAAATAATTGTGAAATATGGCACAACTTCCAGGGGCGTCTAAATAAGCTATGTTTATAGGGAAGTAGACGTGATTAGTGTTGTTAGTCGCCTAGTTGCCAACAGTCCTTCAGTTGACAAGTGGTTGGCTAGATGTTTGTTGTTATCTTTTGCAGATTACATCCAGGGAAGCTACTTTTCAGCGGGTAAGGGCTCCTCGAAGGCACTCTTGGTGCAATAGTGTGCCAAGTCCTAGGCGCTCTTGACTCCCAAATCTCTTAGGGCCCTCATTCCTCCCTCGTCTAGGAACTGTATTTCCATTCCAGTTTAGGGGATTCCTCTAAAATGAGGAGTTTTGAGATCTTACAGGGGCAAATCCTTTCATTTGGGGACTCCATTGGTTTCTAGACACAATACTCAGTCTGGGAGGAGAACACGATCCAAGAGACAATTCTCTGTGTGAAGGGAAAAGAGAATCAACAAGCGATTCTCCAAGTGAAGGGAGACCAAGAAACAGGTCTGTGAGGAGGGAGAAGCCTGGAGTCTAAATGCAAATATAACATAAAATCCCTGTGATTTACCACCTCAAAGTTTTATCTTTGTTGATACATTCGGGGAGTCTGAAGGATGGCATTCTAACAGCTAAACTAATGATTCCTCGGTCTAAAATGACTGAAATACATTCTACAACATATTTTGGCACAAGGAATTGGTTCGATCAGGACTGGCTCATTTTTCTTTTGCAGGCCTTCCTCCAGAACCGTCCTAAATTTTACACAAGTCTCTTTTGCCTCCAGAGGGAGAAGAATTTGTGATGGGCCAATGGGCCTGTACGAAATTGGAAGGGAAATGATTCTTGTATTTATTTGTTAAGCCCTTAGATGGCGTAAAAGCGATTCAAGTCCCAGCTACATTTAGTCCTCTTTTGTTTCGTTTTAAAAAGTAACTATTTCCTGGATTTATTATCCTTAGAGCATAGCCACGTAATTTATTTAGGCTAAAAAGTAAAAGGCAAAAGCATTGCTCAAGAAATGTGAACAAAATTAACTCTTTCTACTAAGTCCTTCTAGCTCGACTTCATCTTATAGGACTTTTTTTTTCATTTCTTTTGCTTTTCTACAGTGGCGTAATTTCGTCAAAATCCAAACTTGAAGGGGATGGAGGAGCAAAGATGGAACCCTTTGTCCAAAATAAAGTGAAAATAGCAGTAAAAACTAAAAAGAAGCCATTTGGTACCAAAGAGGCACTATTTAGTACTCTAAAAAAGCTGTAAATTTACTTTAAAAAAAAAGAAAAAAAAGAGATGTGTTTCTGTAGATCCTTAAATTTATAGGTTTATATTAGTTTAGACTCAATTTTGGAAGAAACTAAATTTCAGAAGGGGGTAGGGGAATGAGGTTTGGAGGAGGGGAAAAACAAGGTTTGGGAGGGGCAGTTGCACCTTACAGCTCCATAACAAATTACGACCTTACTTTTCTATGGTTTCAAACCTTAGAGTTGTTTAATAAGCTTTGATCAAATTCTCCTATAAAACTGGAGCTCTACTTGAAGGCCATCTATTCTTCAAGACAGTCTTCTGGGCTTCATGGTTAGTAAGAAGATGGAATTATAGAATTACTCAAGTAAATGATAAATGAAAAGGACAAATACTTATACAATAAAGTAAGCAATCATTTATTTGATAAAGTCTCACTGTTTCGTGTCTGTGTATCTTTCTTAGGTGATTGAAAATTCAGCTTTTGTTTCCATATTTGAAGCAAATTTAATAATATCTTAATAAAACTTGCATTGTTACCATGTAGTATATATGGAAAACCAGTTGTTTTAATTCAGGGAAGGAAATTTTCTCTACAAGATGTTTTTCCTGCATTCCTCCTCTTAGACTCAAAAAAATCTCTTCGTGGTATTATCATTGAAAAGGGGCTTGCTTTTTTTTCTTTGTATTTTTGTTAAAGAAGTTGAAAAAACAACGAGATTCCCCTGCCTGGAATCTGGAGAATACTGGATTTCACCCCCTCTCCCCTTCCCCTTGGGCTGTGTGTTTACAAATCTATTTTGAGCAAGGAATACAAAAAAAAAAAAAAAAAAAAACATCGGAAACTTGTTTAAATGCATTGCGCTACGTTTTAACGAGTCGGACAAAAATATCGGGGATTAGCTCATTGGGTCCAGCCTTGTCCCCTAGTTTCCATGAATTGGCGCTTTTGATCAATACCAGTGGTGTCGACTGGTGGATCGACAATTTTTATTGCAAATCAGGGTGTTTTTTGGGGTATTTTTGCAAAAGAAAGTAAAAAAAAAAAAAAAACAAGAGAATTGTTCTCTCTGGATTTCGAAAAAAACTCTTCTCTGTCCCCCACCCCTTTAATTGCCGTGAATTAAAGTTATTCATCAATGCTGGTTCCGATCATTGTCAGCTAAAGGGCCAAGAGAATATTATCTCTGATTTAAGATGTTATCTTTTCTGATTTTGGCTTTTTGAGTGACAATTTTGTCCAAGTCTTGATTGGAAAATTTACCGTTTACCATTAAAATTTAAAGATAAACTTTGATATTATGGGAAATGTTTCGTACTGTTTACAAAAATCTAAAAACAAAGTTATAAGTTAATTGAATGTTATTTGAGAATTGGAACCGAAATAAATTTTGTGACAAACTTTGTTACTCGTATTCTTATAATTCTTTTGACAATCCTTTTTAAATTATCGCTTCTCGGCATTTTAGCCAAGATCAAAGTGTAGTATCTGTTCTTATCAGCTTAATGTCTGATACGGCCCCTACATGGGGCCCAGAATATTAAACTGATTTTTGGAAACCGGAGGGATGTCGGGGCTTGCTCCGCTCCCTTCACGCGTTGGCCTGGTGTTATAGTACCTCCGGGATTGGCACACCCCTTTCGAGGGGAAACCTACATTGCACCGCTTTCGAGGGGAAACCACTAAAATTACCGTCGAAAAGGAGTCCCACTCTAAATTTTAATTTCTTTTCTTTTGTAAGAAAATAGCTTTAATACGTTTTTGCACAATTAACTGCCATAACATAATTTTTGGACGTCAATAGACAGCTAAAATGTAGTCTGCCAAGTTACAACTTATGGAGCTTATAAACTGATTACTTTTTGTTTGGATTTTTTCAAAATTGATTTTTTTTTATTCTATTTCTTTGAAATATCCCATTTTCAAAATTTAAAAATGCTCAAAGCTATTAGTTCCTTTTTAAGATTCAGAATTGACGTCTCCGCAGAGGGGGGGGGGGCAGGATTCTGAAACTCAAATATGAAGAATCTCATGTAAAACGCAAGCCATTTGGTTATATAAGAACTAAAAATTAAAAAATACACCTAGATTTCTGGGCGCCTATTTTTTGGCATTTTCCTGAATTGAAAGATGCCTAATTTTTGGTATTGATATTGAAAATATTGAAGAAAAACAAAACTGCTCCCTCTCCTAGGTTTTGAAAAGTATATTTTGCCCCAACCTCCATTTATTTTTAGGAACTAAAGCCCCTGACTGCCTTAAAGGAAATACGAGCCTTAATGTACCGTTGACAATAAAATAAAAGAATTCCTCTCTCCCTGGGCCAATCTTAGGTCTATTCACCCCAAAAATCACAATTTTCTAAGATTTTAATTTTGGTGCTTCAAAATTATGACGGTTCAGGCAAATACTACATCTTCATCGGTGTTGCCACCTTCAACTGTTAGAACGAACAAGCAAAACTAATCGGTTTAATCTGACAGTGCTTCCATCCGCAAAAACGCATGTATAAGAAGTCTACTGACTGCCAAAAACAACCAACCCGTCAAAGGAAAGGTACACTCTTTTAAGCTTTTTATTTTCAAGTGCTTTTGCGGTTTAAATTCTGACTTTTCACCCATTTTTCTTTTTCCAACTTGGCACCCTGTACCATAAAAACTCACAGAGCTACAAAGGAAGGTCTTTCTCATTAAAAGCCGAATTTCTTATATTTCCAATTCAAAACATAAGATTTCATTTTTACTGTCCTAGATACTGGATGTCTTTAGGGAATTATCGATGAGTGTTTGTTGTCAGCCAATTCTACTGGATATTTTGTATTTTGTAAATCATCAAATTGTCAAACAAAAGCTTCATTTTCATTAACTAGGCAAATTTGTTGCATCGCAGTAACAAAGAGGCTTAGGGTTGGCATAATTTTAGAGGGGTTTAGAAAGTGTAAGATGTCACCTTGAATCCGCCGATTCAGGAAAACATTTCAATCCAAAGAGCGGCGGCCCTGAATCAAACATTTTTAGGGATAGTATTTTACAGGCTAGATGTGGAAATCTGCTGAAGCGATTAGCTTGATATAGACCCCAATTGGTACTATAAGGTCATTTGTAGAATCAAAAAGGCAAATCTTGAAAAAGATAGGTGTATGGGCAGTTGGAAGAAGAAGAATAAATAAAGAAGGATGCAAAATGGCTCTTATCAGTGGCATATTTGTGAAGAGGGGGACTTTATGGGCACCTTTAAGTACTTAGTGGATTTGAGGACGGGTTGATTTCCAAGCCCAAATTTGCCAAGGGGCTCACTAGGCCCCGGTCTATGAGCCCAAAACGCCAGTAAGTACAATAAATTATCATTGAGTGATTTTTTTCTTGAAGAAATAGGATATGATTTATTGTAAAAGTGCCAGGTGTACTAAGCCGCCACGCTGCCTATTCACAGCAAAGCGATTTTTGTACAACGCAGGAATTCCGTTGTTACTTATAAACTATTAGATGTCTCCCAAGATTAACAACTGAGAGTTTGGTAACACTCTCTTTTCATTACTTTTCGCTCATCAGTTATGTTCTTTTCTTCCAGTATCATCTAATATTTGGGGGGTTCCCCTATAGTCTTGCAAACACGGAGCAGCAAAAACGCTTGGACCTGGAAGGGTCAAAGTTTTAAATCCGGCTCAGGTGATTTCAAAGTATTCCTGAGCTATAGATTGCCAAAAAAATTAAAAAAACGGAAATTTTTGATGACTTAAAAAGGTTGGATGAACCCTAATGGGTATGGCGTATAGAGGACTTTCTTTATAAATTATGCGTAGATTAAGGTCAGTGAAGTTTTTTGTTATTATTATTATGAGTGTTATAATTATGTGTTTTATTGTGAGTGCAATATTACGTTTATAAATAAGACGCATTAGTTACAATGTGTCTTAAGTTTTTTCTTTTGTGATGGCCTGAAGAGGGTAGTGTCGCAACAAATATCTATATATCTATCTATTTTGTCTATATATATACATATATATATATATATATATATATATATATATATATATATATATATATATATATATATATATATATATATATATATATATATATATATATATACAACAATGAGTGTTCAGCATTGAAAAGGGAAAAGAACTGTTTTCTTTGTATGTCTTTAGATTTTTTATTTGGTTACGGAGCTTACTACGCTTATTATCAATGGCAGCGCAGTAGCGCTGCCTAAGTAAAGAACGATGTATGTATGATGTATTATTTATTTTATCGTTTCTTTTTTCTTTCTTTTTTCTTAGACCAGGGCGCTTCGTAAAGAAAGGGTGGTTTTAGAAACATCGAAAGGGACTTATTTGATTGGATATTGACAGGGCTTCTGAACTTTTAATAGTCAAAAGTGATTGGAGGGCAACCAGCTCCTCCCACGGCAATCATTTCCCAAAATACATCCAACCAGAATTTTACTGTTTACTGTTTTACTGTTTTAAAAACAGTAACAGTTTTAAAAACAGTTTTCAAGTTTTAAAAAAAACTAAAAAAAAGTTTTAAAAACAGTTTGAATTTTTTACTGTTTTAAAAAGAAGAATTGAGAGAAAGAGTCAAACTTTAGCGTAAAGAGCGGGGCGTTGAAAGCAGCCTCTTTCATATAGAAAGTAATTTCTGTTCGTTTTAAGTTTTAATGTCGCTCCTTACTTTCAGTTAAAAAAAACTTGTTTTTTTTTATTTAATTTCTGAACGTTTTAGAATCAATGCATGTTTTGATTTTGGCTCTCCGCAGAGGAATAATCAAAACGAAGTTTGTATATTTTTTTTTTTTGGCTAAATGGCTTTCTCATAGTTTTGATCGAATGATTTTGAGAAAAAAAAGCGGGGGAGGAAGCCTAGTTGCCCTCCGATTTTTTGGCTAATTAAAAAGGCAACTAGAACTTTTAATGTTTTACGAATCTTTTTATTAGTAAAAGATTTATGTAACTTATAAATTAGCTTACGTAAATAACTTTTGTATTCTCATGTTTTTATTACATATATGAGGGTGTTCGCCCTCTCGTCAGTACCTCGCTCTATACACTAAAGCTTAAATTTTGTCCCAATTCATTAAGAATGACCCCTGAATCACAAAAGCCGTAGAATAAATAGTTGAAATTACTAAAAATACTTTAGCGTAAAGAGCGAGGTATTAGAAGGAGGTGAGCCCTTCATATGGGTAATAATTTCTGTTTCTGTTTTAAGTTGTAATGCTGTTCCTCACTTCCAGCTGAAAAAACTTTTTCATATTTATTTTTTAATTGTTTTTTTTTTTAATAATGCTGGTAAATCCTGCTCTCCCTTCATGGAAATCTTCTTCTCCCATGACAAATTCTCGATGAAAAGTTCCCCCAGCATATCCCCCTCTGCTCAACCCCTCCCCCAACCAAAAAAATACTCCTGAAAACGCCTCTACACTTCCCAATAACCATTACTATATGTAAGCACTGGTCAATGTTTGTAACTTGTTGCCCCTCCCACGGGGACTGTGGGGGAGTAAGTCGTGCCCAAAGACATAGTTATAAGGTTTTTCGACTACGTTGAATAAAATGGCTATCTCAGAATTTTGATCCGTTGACTTTGGGCAAATAATTAGCGTGGGAGGGGGCCTAGGTGCCCTCCAATTTCTTTGGTCACTTAAAAAGGCCACTACAACTTTTTATTTCCGTTAGAATGAGCCCTCTTGCAACATTCTAGGACAACTGGGTCGATAGGATCACCCTTGGGAAAAAAAAAAAAAAAAATAAACACGCATCCGTGATCTGCCTTCTGGCAAAAATACAAAATTCCACATTTTGGTAGATAGGAGCTTGAAACTTTTACAGTAGGGTTCTCTGATACGCTGAATCTGATGGTGTGATTTTCGTTAAGATTTTATGACTTTTAGGGGGTGTTTAACCCTATTTTCTAAAATATCTTAAATTTTCTCAGGCTCGTAACTTTTGATGGGTAAGACTAAACTTGATGAAACTTATATATTTAAAATCAGCATTAAAATGGAGTTCTCTTGATGTAGCTATTGATATCAAAATTCCATTTTTTTAGAGTTTGGTTACTATTGAGCCGGGTCACTCCTTACTACAATTCTTTACCACGAACTGTTTGATAGTGACCCTACTCAAGAATTATGATGCGTAAAACTCGAGAACAAACCTAGAATCGGTTTTTAATCTTTCTGTATTAAGAAATAATTAGCTTGCGCTCAGTGAAAAACAAGGGTTCGGTGACAAAATGCATTAGACTTATAAAATGGAGCTATTTATTTGTATATTAGGCGGGGTGAAGTTTTTGGAAAGCATGAAGTTAGAAAACAATTCTTATATCATAATATGCAGAATAATTTTAGCTTGCATATTTTGTTTGCAGATCCGCTATACTTTACCTCCAACCTCCCCCATAATGTGAAAAATATATAGCGCAAATTTATTTCAAAAGTATTATATTTTCATCATATTTTGGTACTTTTCATTAGGATTGACCTAACTTCACTTTTTGAGTGGGGCAAAGTATGTACTTATTATATTTTTGGATCCTCGATAGAGGAACCCTTTTCCCTATACACCAATGCCACATAAGTAGTTAAATAAATAGCTCCCATAGACGAACGCTGTAAGTTTCATCAAACTTTTTACATCGAAAGGTTTAACATGAGATGACAAAGGTGCTCAATAGCATTTGAACAAGATTCGAATTATTTTTGCTTGTAAAGCCATATTTGCCAATTTTAGACCAGCCACTTTCTTGTTCGAGGATGTTTTATTATGAGAAATAATTTGTATAATAAATTGTAACTAATTATTTATTGCAAATTGAAATTTGTAATTAATGATTTTGTTAATAAGGAAAATTTCTATTTGAATGCTTTGATTTCTAAATATCTTTTAAAAGCAACCAAGGATCACTCTGATTGTGAAGAATCTTCCATTAATAGGCATATTGGTTAAATAAACAATTTTTGAAAGGTAAACCAAGAGGTTAACCTGATATATAAAACTCCTGAACAGTTCGTGGTAACGAACCGTAGTAAGGGGCGACACGGCTCAATAGTAACCAAAACTCTTTAAAACGAAATTTTGATAACAATAGTTACATCAGAAAAATTGCATTTTAATCCTGATTTTAAATATATAAATTTCATCAAGTTTAGACATACCCATCAAAAGCTACGAGCCTGAGAATATCTGCCATATTTTAGAAAATAGGGTGAAAAAAACCCCCAGAATTCATAGAATCTTAATGTAAAATCACACCATCAGATTCAGCGTATCAGAGAACCCTATTGTACAAGTTCTGAGATCCTATCTATAAAAATGTGGAATTTTGTATTTTTTGCCAGAAGACAAATCACGGATGCGTGTTTATTTGTTTTTTTTTCTTTTTCCCAGGGGTGATCGTATCGACCCAGAGGTCCTAAAATTTGCAAGAGGACTCATTCGAACGGAAATGAAAAGTTCTAGTGTCCTTTTTAAGTGACCAAAAAAATCGAAGGGCACCTAGGCCCACTCCCACCCTCATTTTTTTCCCAAACTAGTCGGATCAAAATTCTGAGATAGCCATTTTATTCAGCATAGTCGAAAAACCTTATAACTATGTCTTTGGGGACTGCTTACTCCCCCACAGTCCCCGTGGGAGGGGCTGCAAGTTGCAAATTTTGACCAGTGTTTGCATATATTAATGGTTATTGGGAAATGTAGAGACGTTTTCAGGGGGATTTTTTGGTTGGGAGGGGGGGGGGGGTTGAGAAGAGGGGTCTATGTGGGGGAATTTTCCATGGAGGAAGAAGATTTCCATAAAGGGGGTGCAGCATTTTCTAGCATCATTTAAAAAAACAATGAGAAAATAAATATGAAAAAGTTTTTTTTCAACTGGAAGTATGGAGTAGCATTAAAACATAAAATAAACAGAAAATATTACGCATATAAGGGGTTCACTTCCTCCAAATACCTCACTCTTTACGCTAAAGGATTTTTAGTAATTTCAACTATTTATTCTATGGCCTTTGTGATTCAGGGGACAAAATTTAAGCTTTAATGCAAAGAGTTATTGACGAGGTATTGACGAGTGGGCGAACCTTCTCATATGCGTAATAAAAACATACGAACATAGAAGTTTGTTACGTAAGCTAATTCGTAAGTTACGTATATCTTTTACTAATGAAAACGTTCGTAAAAACTAATAGTTTTTATACCAGTTCGATACCAGTCGTTGTTATCCAATATCACTTCTTTACGTCCTCCAGAAGATTTCCTATTTCCCTCAAATTTTTCCTTACAACATCCTCCCACTCTATTTCAGGATGATCTGCTTTTCATTTTGCCCAAGACTGTTGGCCAACAAGGATAATCTATGACAATCTGTCATCCTTTATCCACAGAACGTGTTGTAGTCATCTCATCCTTTCTATCATTATAGCTCAAGATAACAGGATTGAACCACGTTTCTTGAACAACTTACTGTTTGGGATACTGTCAGTCAGTAGGGTACCCAAAACAGTCAGTAAGCAATATCTCTGCCACAGTTTGTCAACGCTCATCACAGCCAAGTATCCTTGGGTTGTGATAGTGAAGTACTTTTGGCATGTTTCCCTGTGTTCAATATAGCTGCAAAAAGCTAGCTAAAGGTAATAATGAGAATGATTACCTTTGAGAATGATGGTAAAATTTGGGAATGAAAAAAAATTCATTACACTATAAATCGATGCATCCTCATTTTTCTTTCAATTTCTTTCCTCATTTAGGTCCATTTGGTACGGTCTACTTACCCTGAAAGTTTCATGGCGATCGGGGAAAAACAATGTTTCGCATATTTTAGGGTATTAAGCATTGATACAACCCATTCTTACCATTATTTACCGTCAGTAATTTTACTATCATTAATTACCATCATTCCCAAAGGTACATAATGGTAATTTTCAGAAAGGTAGGAAAAAGCTAGCAAAAAGCTAGCTAATTTCAAATATTCGCCTAAGCTCCTGAAAGAAGGTTTGTTGCTCTTGCTCCTGCAAGATGACTCTCTTTCAAACAAACTGCAAGAGGCCTGTTAGAGCGTTGGGATATGTTGACATTTTACTGGAAGGGCTTAGTAGTCAAAAATCCGTCGCATGGTAACAACCAGGTTTTATCGACGCTGAGGAATCCCTATCAGCGGATACTGAGTGAGTTTGTAGAATATGCTCTTTGAATATTCGACGAGCTTAATACGCTTTTCCTGAGTGAGGAGCCCATTTTTCTCTAGTTGGAAAAAGAAATAGAATCTGTAGCAAAGACATTCTACATGAATTTTCCTAATGTTTCCTAGCTTCGGAGGGAATATGAGATTCGATGTCTCATCCCCAAGTTGCCAAAACAGTGAAAAAGTCAATAATAGCCTATGGTCAGAGAATTCTACATAGAAGCAGTAAAACAAATTCAGAAAAGATTCCCGTTTGAAGGAGGTGAAATATACAAGTTTGTTGAGCTTGTGAATCCGTCTTTCACTCTGTCAGGAGAAGCTGAAACCCTCCAACCTTTTTTCACATCCTTTGGACTTCCTTCCTGAAACAAAGCAAGCTTTGAAAGGAAGTGGCGAGAATTGGCTTTAGTTAGCCCTCAGATGACGTGGACAGTGAAAGTGTTGATCCAGTTTTGTTTTGAAAATATGTGTCAAGTGTAAAAAGCCTACTGGAGGTAAGAAGTTTGAAAATTTTTGAAAGTAGTAAAATTTCTTTTTTGTTTGCCATTTTCAAATATCATGGTAAAAAGACTCTTTAGTCTCTTAAAATCGATCAAGACTGAAACATACAATCAACAAGCCAGCATCACTCTCTGCACCATTCGTTGGACCGAGTGCAGACTAAAATGAAAAAACGGTCACAGCCACAAGGTGGTTGATGATTCGCTTAAAAATTGTTTGAAGCGGGTTAAATCTAACGTGACATCTTCGGGATACTAAAGCAGATGAATATTTCCCTTTATTTCTGAATATGGCTAGGGAAAATTGACAATTGGCTAGCCAGTATCAATCTTTGCACCATTCTTTGGACCAAGTGTAGACTAAAATGAAAAAACGGTCACAGCCACATGGTCTTTGATGATTCGCTTAAAATGCGTTTGAAGTGAGTTAAATCTAACGTGACATCTTCGGGATACTAAAGCAGATGAATATTTCCCTTTATTTCTGAATATGGCTAGGGCAAATTGACAATTGGCTAGCCAGTATCAATCTTTACACCACTTTTCGGACAAAGTGCAGACTAAAATAAAAAAAACGGCCACAACCACGTGGTCTTTGATGATTCGCTTAAAAAGAGTTTGAAGTGGGTTAAATCTAACGTGACAGCTTGGGGATGCTAAAGCAGATGAATATTTCCGCTTTAGATTTAAAATGTGAAGCAGTGCTGTCAAGTGAAGTCAGCCTTTACCGCCGGAAGCATTTGGAATGTATTTTGGTACGATCGCATTTGGCTTACCTAGCTAGTATTTTATCTGATATTATACCTTCCTGTTTTTACAATTAAAGTCATTAATCAGAGAAAAGCCCTATGCAGTGTTGCCAATGCCTCGGAAGAAAAAGTACTGCAGAACGCCCTAAACTTGTACCGCTAAAGGGCAGCTAGAGCCCCCCTGACTACTCCTCTTTTCACAAAACTAGTTTGTTTGAAATTGTGAGTGTTTTTGTTCAAAATAGTCCAAAAGACCTATAACAATGCCTCTTGGGTTGACACGGCCCTCCAGTGCCATGATAATAGGGTTTTTAATTTTACCCTGTGGCATATAAAGTTTTATGGAATGGGTGGTTGCATAAACTTCAGATGGGGGTCATTTGATTTGAAATTGGAAGATATATTGCCCATTTTTAGAGTAGAAACTGATTTGACACCAACCAGTCATCTTTTTCCACGCCAATAGTCTCCACAAACACCTCCAACCAATGTATACTTCGGAGGGGGCCAATTGGATTTTTAATCAAGAGTTCTATTTCCCTTTTTAGGATAAAAAGCAATCGGAGTGCAGCTACCATCCCTCAAACATCCCCACAATACATTTGACCCTTAAAAAGGAACTAGAACTTCTAATTTTCAAAAAACGAGCCTCCTCTAAATTTAAACACCCATCCCTTTTACGAAAACCTTAAATGCTTCCGGGCATAACTTACAACCCATGGTCCCAGTATTTGGGGGTTTGTTTCAACCCAAAAGCCTTGCTATATAATATTTGGATAACTTTGAATAAAATGGCTATCTCATTAAATGTATCAAATGTTCATTAAATGTATCTCGGGAAAATACGATTTTGTGTGTGTCTGTGTGTGTGTGTGTGGGGGGGGGGTGCCCTTCTATTACTTTTACTCCTAAAAAGGGCATTAGAACTTCTTATTACCAATTCAACGAGCCCCCTTCAAAGTTTATACGACCAAACTTTCTATAAAGCTTAAATCTCTTCACGGCATAGCTTATAACCTTCACCCTGTGAGCTGTGAGGGGAGGTCATTCTCAAAGACATAATTTCCAGACCTCTCAACTTATAACCTTTGCCTTGCTTATAAACTTTGCCCTGAGGGCTCTTAGGTGTGGTCCTTCTCAAGGATATAATTTCCAGACCTTTCAACTGTGGTGAACAAAATAACCATCTCAAAATTTTGATCGCGTGGGGGGAGCTCTGGGCGTGGGGGGGGGGGAATCGCTCTTCAATCACTTTTGACTATCAAAAAGGGCACTAGCCCTCTCAATATATATACACCTTAAGCCGAAAAAAAACAAACAATAAAAATATTAAAATAAATAATATATTGTGCCAACATCGTTCTTTACTTGGATTAAATATATAAAAAACAAGTTTTTTTTTTTAACTGAAAGTATGGAGCGACATTAAAACATAAAACAAACAGAAATTATTCCGTATATGAAAGGGGTTGTCTCCTCCTTAACGCCCCGCTGTTTACGCTAAAGTCTTTTATTGTTTTAGAAAGTAGAGTTGTAACAAAAAAGTCATACCACAAACAGAAGAATATGTACCAAAGTGCCAAAATTGTAAAATACCAAGGACAATGAAATAAAACTTGATTTTTTGATTTAGTCAAGTGGAAAATTATGCGTTAAAAACAACTGGATAAACCAGAAATCTATTTTTTAAAGGAAAAACTTCCTGACATAAGGCAAATTTTGGCGGTTGCAGACGCCAATATACGGTCAAAAATTGTTGTCAGTAATAGCTAGTTAGCTTTGTTTATTTATTTTAACGGTTCGAAAGGGTAATACTGATGAATATAAGACACTGTCCTAAAAATTTTGCCAAAAGAAAATAGGGGTTTTCAGGCATTCTAAGATGAGTCAAGGGGACTAAGCCTATATTTTCATTTCAATGTTTTTGGTTCTTTAAGGACATTATGGGAACCAGTTTGGTAGAGCCATAAATCCTGATAGGCTGAAAAATTCTAAAAAAGATTCTACATCGCCTTACTTAATGGTTTCTCTGTATTAGCAAGATCTTGAATGGGCCTTAATTGAATTGGCTCCTGAATAGCTAATATGGTTCTTATATTCCAAGTGACTTTCAACAGCATTGTCAATCGATGTCGTGATTGGACATCGGGTTTAGTCGGAACCTGGAAAACCTAAAATTCGAAACAAACGGGTGTAACGAATTCTGCTCAACAAAAGATCTAGCATTAGGCGTAACTGATTGCCCTGTTTCCAGGCACTATTTAGTACTCTAAAAAAGCTGTAAATTTACTTTAAAAAAAAAGAAAAAAAAAGAGATGTGATTCTGTAGATCCTTAAATTTATAGGTTTACATTAGTTTAGACTCAATTTTGGAAGAAACTAAATTTCAGAAGGGGGTAGGGGAATGAGGTTTGGGGGAGGGGAAAAACAAGGACCTAGTCCTAGAACCTAGTCTTGTATTAAAGCAAATGATGGGGTATCAATGACCAGTCGCCTTCCTCCAGAACCGTCCTAAATTTTACACAAGTCTATTTTGCCTCCAGAGGGAGAAGACTTTGTGATGGGCCTGTACGAAATTGGAAGGGAAATGATTCTTGTATTTATTTGTTAAGCCCTTAGATGGCGTAAAAGCGATTCAAGTCCCAGCTACATTTAGTCCTCTTTTGTTTCGTTTTAAAAAGTAACTATTTCCTGGATTTATTATCCTTAGAGCATAGCCACGTAATTTATTTAGGCTAAAAAGTAAAAGGCAAAGCATTGCTCAAGAAATGTGAACAAAATTAACTCTTTCTACTAAGTCCTTCTAGCTCGACTTCATCTTATAGGACTTTTTTTTTCATTTCTTTTGCTTTTCTACAGTGGCGTAATTTCGTCAAAATCCAAACTTGAAGGGGATGGAGGAGCAAAAATGGAACCCTTTGTCCAAAATAAAGTGAAAATAGCAGTAAAAATTAAAAAGAAGCCATTTGGTACCACAGAGGCACTAATTAGTACTCTAAAAAAGCTGTAAATTTACTTTAAAAAAAAAAGAAAAAAAGAAGATGGAATTATAGAATTACTCAAGTAAATGATAAATGAAAAGGACAAATACTTATACAATAAAGTAAGCAATCATTTATTTGATAAAGTCTCACTGTTTCGTGTCTGTGTATCTTTCTTAGGTGATTGAAAATTCAGCTTTTGTTTCCATATTTGAAGCAAATTTAATAATCTCTTAATAAAACTTGCATTGTTACCATGTAGTATATATGGAAAACCAGTTGTTTTAATTCAGGGAAGGAAATTTTCTCTACAAGATGTTTTTCTTGCATTCCTCCTCTTAGACTCAAAAAAATCTCTTCGTGGTATTATCATTGAAAAGGGGCTTGTTTTTTTTCTTTGTATTTATGTTAAAGAAATTGAAAAAACAACGAGATTCCCCTGCCTGGAATCTGGAGAATACTGGAATTCACCCCCTCTCCCCTTCCCCTTGGGCTGTGTGTTTACAAATCTATTTTGAGCAAGGAATACAAAAAAAAAAAAAAAAAAAAAAAAAAAAAAAAAAAAAAAAAAAAAAAAAAAATATCGGAAACTTGTTTAAATGCATTGCGCTACATTTTAACGATTCGGACAAAAATATCGGGGATTAGCTCATTGGGTCCAGCCTTGTCCCCTAGTTTCCATGAATTGGCGCTTTTGATCAATACCAGTGGTGTCGACTGGTGGATTGACAATTTTTATTGCAAATCAGGGTGTTTTTGGGGTATTTTTGCAAAAGAAAGTAAAAAAAAATAAAACAAGAGAATTGTTCTCTCTGGATTTCGAAAAAAACTCTTCTCTGTGCCCCACCCCTTTAATTGCCGTGAATTAACGTTATTCATCAATGCTGGTTCCGATCATTGTCAGCTAAAGGGCCAAGAGAATATTATCTCTGATTTAAGATGTTATCTTTTCTGATTTTGGCTTTTTGAGTGACAATTTTGTCCAAGTCTTGATTGGAAAATTTACCGTTTACCATTAAAATTTAAAGATAAACTTTGATATTATGGGAAATGTTTCGTACTGTTTGCAAAAATCTAAAAACAAAGTGATAAGTTAATAGAATGTTATTTGAGAATTGGAACCGAAATAAATTTTGTGACAAACTTTGTTACTCGTATTCTTATAATTGTTTTGACAATCCTTGTTAAAATATCGCTTCTCGGCCTTTTGGCTAAGATTAAAGTGTAGTATCTGTTCCTATCAGCTTAATATCTGATACGGCCCCTACATGGGGTCCAGAATATTAAATTGATTTTTGGAAACTGGAGGGATGTTTGGGCTTGCTCCGCTCCCTTCACGCGTTGGCCTGGTATTATTGTACCTCCGGGATTGGCGCACCCCTTTCGCGGGGAAACCAAGGTCCATGAACCCTAACCAATGGTGGGTATAATACGTTATTAAATGTGAAGAGGGGCCCTGCTGTTAGTTACTTAGTTCTTGAATATATTGAAAATCATTTTTTTTCATATGAAAAAAAGAAGAAACACTGTATAAAATTTATAACAATTAATGGTGAAAAAGCCAATGGGAGGACGCCATAATTAATTTAAATTGCCCAAGCTGGATCCAAGTCCCCATACATCTTTATCGAAAATAGTTCGTAATTATAAACTGCTGAAATTTAAATTGAGCCAATATTCGATAAAATGGCTGAAGCGATTGTTTTTGGCCTCAGGCAGCTTGGTTCTACGGTGAGTTGTTGATAGTAGTAATGACTAAAGCCCCTCCTCCCCCCCTGTATGATTGTTAGAGAGAAAATAATTGGCAAAGTCAGTAGAACGGTCACTGGGTTCTCAGAAATTAGAGTTTCAACTTTTCAGTCAAATTGATAAGAGAGTGAGAAACCCCTGATTTTCTTTTCTCAAAAAGGTAAACTTGCATTTAAACAATCTAGAGGCTTGCATATGAAAATGAAATGGGGCATTCCTATTTTCAAAAACAATTCAGAGATTTGATTCACTGCTGAGAAAAAAGTTTTGTAAAGCTGCATCTGTTTAATAAATTAGAATTTCTGAGTGGCATTCAAAGCAACCGGATTTATGTCGAAAGAGATAAATAAAATGTTAGTTTTAAACAATTCATACTTACCTGGCTGGGGAGCTGCATTGATCACAAAGGAGGCGTCCCCAGGGTGAGGCCTTTCCATTGCACTTCGGATTGGCTGACCCCTGTGATCACCCCAAATGGGGGTAACTCAACAGCATAATTTTTGGTAGTGGGGGACTGCGTTCGCGCGGACCCCTGTTCACACATTGCATAGGTCTCTTCCTTTGAGCCCGTACTATGTTGTAATTTTGTGAACTGAAAGGAAAAGTATGCAAATTGATAATGTTTAAACCAAGTAATTTAGAACATCTCTTAAATAAACACATTTTGTTATTCTTAGTCTTGTATTGAAGCAAATGATGGGGTATCAATGACCAGTCGCCATAATTAAATTAAATTGCCTAAACTGATTGAATTCCTGATGCATTTTGTTTTTGAAAATACTCCGTAATTATCAAATACTGATTTTTAAATTGACCTTGGAATCGAATCCAATTGCTGAAATTTGAATTAAGTCACAAAGGCTAGTCTTAAAAAGTGAAATGCCCTTGGTCACCACACATTTCATCAAGTCTATTGTATTGGCAACATATCAGACTAAGAATTCCTTCACTACCGCTAAGCTTCTTGGAATATTTTAATAGGGGGGCCTTTGGCTACAGCAATTGATCAACCATTCAGCTACATTACAATTATTTTTGGGCCTGATTACTGAATATTTATGTTATTTTCTGTGGATGTAGTTTTAGTAGCATGTCATTAAAGTTGCCCATGAATTGCTGTTCATTGAATATGTTTTCGCATCATATGATTTTTTGGCCCGTATTTACTTGATTGAACATTGAATTTCTTATTGCTTTCGAACCTTGTTAAAAAAAAACCACAAGGATTTACTAGGATTTATTTTTATATACCCAAGTGAACCTTAGCAATTTTCATAGCTCTGGCCTCTCCTCATATCGAGTTAATCTTTCGCCTTTTACTAAAGATTACCGTGGGGAGGGGCACTTGATGAGTCTTAACAAATTTTTGAATGCCGAAAGGTAGACTAGTCTACACAATTGTTGTATGTTTTAATATTTCAAGATTACTTATCTAGATATTAATATTATTTAGATACTATCTTACTTATCAAAATATTAGGGTTGTCAGACAAGTATCCCTGGAAAATGCGAGATAATTGAAGTCGTTTATGAACAAAAATCCAATCTTTTCAAAAATATAAAACAAATTGTGAACTTATGGGCAAATAGTAAAAAGGGACAAATAATTGTGCACAACTTCCAGGGGCGTCTAAATAAGCTATGTTTATAGGGAAGTAGACGTGATTAGTGTTGTTAGTCGCCTAGTTGCCTACAGTCCTTCAGTTGACAAGTGGTTGGCTAGATGTTTGTTGTTATCTTTTGCAGATTACATCCAGGGAAGCTACTTTTCAGCGGGTAAGGGCTGCTCGAAGGCACTCTTGGTGCAATAGTGTGCCAAGTCCTAGGCGCTCTTGACTCCCAAATCTCTTAGAGCCCTCATTCCTCCCTCGTCTAGGAACTGTATTTCCATTCCAGTTTAGGGGATTCCTCTAAAATGAGGAGTTTTGAGATCTTACAGGGGCAAATCCTTTCATTTGGGGACTCCATTGGTTTCTAGACACAATACTCAGTCTGGGAGGAGAACACGATCCAAGAGACAATTCTCTGTGTGAAGGGAAAAGAGAATCAACAAGCGATTCTCCAAGTGAAGGGAGACCAAGAAACGGGTCTGTGAGGAGGGAGAAGCCTGGAGTCTAAATGCAAATATAACACAAAATCCCTGTGATTTACCACCTCAAAGTTTTATCTTCGTTGATACATTCGGGGAGTCTGAAGTATGGCATTCTAACAGCTAAACTAATGATTCTTCGGTCTAAAACGACTGAAATACATTCTACAACATATTTTGGCACAAGGAATATGTGTGGTCAGGACTGGCCCATTTTTCTTTTGCAGGCCTTCCTCCAGAACCGTCCTAAATTTTACACAAGTCTATTTTGCCTCCAGAGGGGGAAGACTTTGTGATGGGCCAATGGGCCTGTACGAAATTGGAAGGGAACTGATTCTTGTATTTATTTGTTAAGCCCTTAGATGGCGTAAAAGCGATTCAAGTCCCAGCTACATTTAGTCCTCTTTTGTTTCGTTTTAAAAAGTAACTATTTCCTGGATTTATTATCCTTAGAGCATAGCCACGTAATTTATTTAGGTTAAAAAGTAAAAGGCAAAGCATTGCTCAAGAAATGTGAACAAAATTAACTCTTTCTACTAAGTCCTTCTAGCTCGACTTCATCTTATAGGACTTTTTTTTTCATTTCTTTTGCTTTTCTACAGTGGCGTAATTTCGTCAAAATCCAAACTTGATGGGGATGGAGGAGCAAAGATGGAACCCTTTGTCCAAAATAAAGTGAAAATAGCAGTAAAAACTAAAAAGAAGCCATTTGGTACCACAGAGGCACTATTTAGTACTCTAAAAAAGCTGTAAATTTACTCTAAAAAAAAAGAAAAAAAAGAAATGTGTTTCTGTAGATCCTTAAATTTATAGGTTTATATTAGTTTAGACTCAATTTTGGAAGAAACTGAATTTCAGAAGGGGGTAGGGGAATGAGGTTTGGGGGAGGGGAAAAACAAGGTTTGGGAGGGGCAGTTGCACCTTACAGCTCCATAACAAATTACGACCCTACTTTTCTATGGTTTCAAACCTTAGAGTTGTTTAATAAGCTTTGATCAAATTCTCCTATAAAACTGGAGTTCTACTTGAAGGCCATCTATTCTTCAAGACAGTCTTCTGGGCTTCATGGTTAGTAAGAAGATGGAATTATAGAATTACTCAAGTAAATGATAAATGAAAAGAACAAATACTTATACAATAAAGTAAGCAATCATTTATTTGATAAAGTCTCACTGTTTCGTGTCTCTGTATCTTTCTTAGGTGATTGAAAATTCAGCTTTTGTTTCCATATTTGAAGCAAATTTAATAATCTCTTAATAAAACTTGCATTGTTACCATGTAGTATATATGGAAAACCAGTTGTTTTAATTCAGGGAAGGAAATTTTCTCTACAAGATGTTTTTCCTGCATTCCTCCTCTTAGACTCAAAAAAATCTCTTCGTGGTATTATCATTGAAAAGGGGCTTGTTTTTTTTTCTTTGTATTTTTGTTAAAGAAATTGAAAAAACAACGAGATTCCCCTGCCTGGAATCTGGAGAATACTGGATTTCACCCCCTCTCCCCTTCCCCTTGGGCTGTGTGTTTACAAATCTATTTTGAGCAAGGAATACAAAAAAAAAAAAAAAAAAAAAAAAAAAAAAAAAAAAAAAAAAAAAAACCATCGGAAACTTGTTTAAATACATTGCGCTACGTTTTAACGAGTCGGACAAAAATATCGGGGATTAGCTCATTGGGTCCAGCCTTGTCCCCTAGTTTCCATGAATTGGCGCTTTTGATCAATACCAGTGGTGTCGACTGGTGGATTGACAATTTTTATTGCAAATCAGGGTGTTTTTTGGGGTATTTTTGCAAAAGAAAGTAAAAAAAAAACAAAACAAGAGAATTGTTCTCTCTGGATTTCGAAAAAAACTCTTCTCTGTCCCCCACCCCTTTAATTGCCGTGAATTAACGTTATTCATCAATGCTGGTTCCGATCATTGTCAGCTAAAGGGCCAAGAGAATATTATCTCTGATTTAAGATGTTATCTTTTCTGATTTTGGCTTTTTGAGTGACAATTTTGTCCAAGTCTTGATTGGAAAATTTACCGTTTACCATTAAAATTTAAAGATAAACTTTAAAATTATGGGAAATGTTTCGTACTGTTTACAAAAATCTAAAAACAAAGTGATAAGTTAATTGAATGTTATTTGAGAATTGGAACCGAAATAAATTTTGTGACAAACTTTGTTACTCGTATTCTTATAATTGTTTTGACAATCCTTGTTAAAATATCGCTTCTCGGTCTTTTGGTTAAGATCAAAGTGTAGTATCTGTTCTTATCAGCTTAATATCTGATACGGCCCCTACATGGGGCCCAGAATATTAAACTGATTTTTGGAAACCGGAGGGATGTCGGGGCTTGCTCCGCTCCCTTCACGCGTTGGCCTGGTATTGTAGTACCTTCGGGATTGGCGCACCCCTTTCGAGGGGAAACCAAAGTCCATGAACCCTAACCAATGGTGGGTACAATACGTTATTCAATGTGAAGAGGGGCCCTGCCGTTAGTTACTTAGTCCTTGAATACATTGAAAATCATTTTTTTTTCATATGAAAAAAAGAAGAAACACTGTATAAAATTTATAACAATTAATGATGAAAAAGCCAATGGGCGGACGCCATAATTAATTTAAAGTGCCCAAGCTGGATCCAAGTCCCCATGCATCTTTATCGAAAATAGTTCGTAATTATAAACTGCTGAAATTTAAATTGAGCCAATATTCGATAAAATGGCTGAAGCGATTGTTTTTGGCCTCAGGCGGCTTGGTTCTACGGTGAGTTGTTGATAGTAGTAATGACTAAAGCCCCTCCGCCCCCCCCCCCTGTATGATTGTTAGAGAGAAAATAATTGGCAAAGTCAGTAGAACGGTCACTGGGTTCTCAGAAATTAGAGTTTCAACTTTTCAGTCAAATTGATAAGAGAGTGAGAAACCCCTGATTTTCTTTTCTCAAAAAGGTAAACTTGCATTTAAACAATCTAGAGGCTTGCATATGAAAATGAAATGGGGCATTCCTATTTTCAAAAACAATTCAGAGACTTGATTCACTGCTGAGAAAAAAGTTTTGTAAAGCTGCATCTGTTTAATAAATTAGAGTTTCTGAGTGGCATTCAAAGCAACCGGATTGATGTCGAAAGACATAAGTAAAATGTTAGTTTTGAACAATTCATACTTACCTGGCTGGGGAGCTGACTTGATCATGAAAGAGGTGTTCCCATGGTGAGGCCTTTCCATTGCACCTCGGATTGGCTGACCACTGTGATTACCCCAAATGGGGGTAACTCAACAGCGTAATCTTTGGCAGTGGGGGACTGCGTTCACGCGGATCCCTGTTCATACATTGAATAGGTTTCTTCCTTTGAGCTCGTACTATGTTGTAATTTTGTGAACTGAAAGGAAAAGTATGCAAATTGATAATGTTTAAACCAAGTAATTTAGAACATCTCTTAAATAAACACATTTTGTTATTCTTAGTCTTGTATTAAAGCAAATGATGGGGTATCAATGACCAGTCGCCTTCCTCCAGAACCGTCCTAAATTTTACACAAGTCTATTTTGCCTCCAGAGGGAGAAGACTTTGTGATGGGCCTGTACGAAATCGGAAGGGAAATGATTCTTGTATTTATTTGTTAAGCCCTTAGATGGTGTAAAAGCGATTCAAGTCCCAGCTACATTTAGTCCTCTTTTGTTTCGTTTTAAAAAGTAACTATTTCCTGGATTTATTATCCTTAGAGCATAGCCACGTAATTTATTTAGGCTAAAAAGTAAAAGGCAAAGCATTGCTCAAGAAATGTGAACAAAATTAACTCTTTCTACTAAGTCCTTCTAGCTCGACTTCATCTTATAGGGCTTTTTTTTTCATTTCTTTTGCTTTTCTACAGTGGCGTAATTTCGTCAAAATCCAAACTTGAAGGGGATGGAGGAGCAAAGATGGAACCCTTTGTCCAAAATAAAGTGAAAATAGCAGTAAAAACTAAAAAGAAGCCATTTGGTACCTTAGAGGCACTATTTAGTACTCTAAAAAAGCTGTAAATTTACTTTAAAAAAAAGAAAAAAAAAGGAGATGTGTTTCTGTAGATCCTTAAATTTATAGGTTTATATTAGTTTAGACTCAATTTTGGAAGAAACTAAATTTCAGAAGGGGGTAGGGGAATGAGGTTTGGGGGAGGGGAAAAACAAGGTTTGGGAGGGGCAGTTGCAGCTTACAGCTCCATAACAAATGACGACCCTACTTTTCTATGGTTTCAAACCTTAGAGTTGTTTAATAAGCTTTGATCAAATTCTCCTATAAAACTGGAGTTCTACTTGAAGGCTATCTATTCTTCAAGACAGTCTTCTGGGCTTCATGGTTAGTAAGAAGATGGAATTATAGAATGACTCAAGTAAATGATAAATGAAAAGGACAAATACTTATACAATAAAGTAAGCAATCATTTATTTGATAAAGTCTCACTGTTTCGTGTCTGTGTATCTTTCTTAGGTGATTGAAAATTCAGCTTTTGTTTCCATATTTGAAGCAAATTTAATAATCTCTTAATAAAACTTGCATTGTTACCATGTAGTATATATGGAAAACCAGTTGTTTTAATTCAGGAAAGGAAATTTTCTCTACAAGATGTTTTTCCTGCATTCCTCCTCTTAGACTCAAAAAAATCTCTTCGTGGTATTATCATTGAAAAGGGGCTTGTTTTTTTTCTTTGTATTTATGTTAAAGAAATTGAAAAAACAACGAGATTCCACTGCCTGGAATCTGGAGAATACTGGATTTCACCCCCTCTCCCCTTCCCCTTGGGCTGTGTGTTTACAAATCTATTTTGAGTAAGGAATACAAAAAAAAAAAAAAAAAAAAAACATTAGAAACTTGTTTAAATGCATTGCGCTACGTTTTAACGAGTCGGACAAAAATATCGGGGATTAGCTTATTGGGTCCAGCCTTGTCCCCTAGTTTCCATGAATTGGTGCTTTTGATCAATACCAGTGGTGTCGACTGGTGGATTGACAATTTTTATTGCAAATCAGGGTGTTTTTTGGGGTATTTTTGCAAAAGAAAGTAAAAAAACAAAAAAAAACAAGAGAATTGTTCTCTCTGGATTTCGAAAAAAACTCTTCTCTGTCCCCCACCCCTTTAATTGCCGTGAATTAACGTTATTCATCAATGCTGGTTCCGATCATTGTCAGCTAAAGGGCCAAGAGAATATTATCTCTGATTTAAGATGTTATCTTTTCTGATTTTGGCTTTTTGAGTGACAATTTTGTCCAAGTCTTGATTGGAAAATTTACCGTTTACCATCAAAATTTAAAGATAAACTTTGACATTATGGGAAATGTTTCGTACTGTTTACAAAAATCTAAAAACAAAGTGATAAGTTAATTTAATGTTATTTGAGAATTGGAACCGAAATAAATTTTGTGACAAACTTTGTTACTCATATTCTTTTAATCGTTTTGACAATCCTTGTTAAAATATCGCTTCTCGGCATTTTGGCTAAGATCAAATTGTAGTATCTGTTCTTATCAGTTTAATATGTGATACTGTCCCTACATGGGGCCCATAATATTAAACTGATTTTTGGAAACCGGAGGGATTTCGGGGTTTGCTCCGCTCCCTTCACGCGTTGGCCTGGTATTTCAGTACCTTCGGAATCGGTGCACCCCTTTCGAGGGGAAACCAATGTCCATGAACTCTAACCAATGGTGGGTACAATACGTTATTCAATGTGAAGAGGGGCCCTGCCGTTAGTTACTTAGTCCTTGAATACATTGAAAATCATTTTTTTTTTCATATGAAAAAAAGAAGAAACACTGTATAAAATTTATAACAATTAATGGTGAAAAAGCCAATGGGCGGACGCCATAATTAATTTAAAGTGCCCAAGCTGGATCCAAGTCCCCATGCATCTTTATCGAAAATAGTTCGTAATTATAAACTGCTGAAATTTAAATTGAGCCAATATTCGATAAAATGGCTGAAGCGATTGTTTTTGGCCTCAGGCGGCTTGGTTCTACGGTGAGTTGTTGATAGTAGTAATGACTAAAGCCCCTCCGCCCCCCCCCCTGTATGATTGTTAGAGAGAAAATAATTGGCAAAGTCAGTAGAACGGTCACTGGGTTCTCAGAAATTAGAGTTTCAACTTTTCAGTCAAATTGATAAGAGAGTGAGAAACCCCTGATTTTCTTATCTCAAAAAGGTAAACTTGCATTTAAACAATCTAGAGGCTTGCATATGAAAATGAAATGGGGCATTCCTATTTTCAAAAACAATTCAGAGACTTGATTCACTGCTGAGAAAAAAGTTTTGTAAAGCTGCATTTGTTTAATAAATTAGAGTTTCTGAGTGGCATTCAAAGCAACCGGATTTATGTCGAAAGACATTAGTAAAATGTTGGTTTTGAACAATTCATACTTACCTGGCTGAAGAGCTGCCTTAATCATAAAGGAGGCGCTCCCAGGGTGAGGCCTTTCCATTGCACTTCCGATTGGCTGACCACTATGATTACCCCAAATGGGGGTAACTCAACAGCGTAATCTTTGGCAGTGGGGGACTGCGTTCGCGCGGACCCCTGTTCACACATTGAATAGGTTTCTTCCTTTGAGCTCGTACTATGTTGTAATTTTGTGAACTGAAAGGAAAAGTATACAAATTGATAATGTTTAAACCAAGTAATTTAGGACATCTCTTAAATAAATACATTTTGTTTTTCTTAGTCTTGTATTAAAGCAAATGATGGGGTATCAATGACCAGTCGCCATAATTAAATTAAATTGCCTAAACTGATTGAATTCCTGATGCATTTTGTTTTTGAAAATACTCCGTAATTATCAAATACTGATTTTTAAATTGACCTAGGAATCGAATCCAATTGCTGAAATTTGAATTAAGTCACAAAGGCTAGTCTTAAAAAGTGAAATGCCCTTGGTCACCACACATTTCATCAAGTCTATTGTATTGGCAACATATCAGACTAAGAATTCCTTCACTACCGCTAAGCTTCTTGGAATATTTTAATAGGGGGGCCTTTGGCTACAGCAATTGATCGACCATTCAGCTACATTACAATTATTTTTGGGCCTGATTACTGAATATTTATGTTATTTTCTGTGGATGTAGTTTTAGTAGCATGTCATTAAAGTTGCCCATGAATTGCTGTTCATTGAATATGTTTTCGCATCATATGATTTTTTGGCCCGTATTTACTTGATTGAACATTGAATTTCTTATTGCTTTCGTACCTTGTTAAAAAAAACCACGAGGATTTACTAGGATTTATTTTTATATACCCAAGTGAACCTTAGCAATTTTCATAGCTCTGGCCTCTCCTCATATCGAGTTAATCTTTCGCCTTTTACTAAAGATTACCGTGGGGAGGGGCACTTGATGAGTCTTAACAAATTTTTGAATGCCGAAAGGCAGACTAGTCTACACAATTGTTGTATGTTTTAATATTTCAAGATTACTTATCTAGATATTAATATTATTTAGATACTATCTTACTTATCAAGATATTAGGGTTGTCAGACAAGTAACCCTGGAAAATGCGAGATAATTGAAGTCGCTTATGAACAAAAATCCAATCTTTTCAAAAATATAAAACAAATTGTGAACTTATGGGCAAATAGTAAAAAGGGACAAATAATTGTGAAATATGGCACAACTTCCAGGGGTGTCTAAATAAGCTATGTTTATAGGGAAGTAGACGTGATTAGTGTTGTTAGTCGCCTAGTTGCCTACAGTCCTTCAGTTGACAACAGTGTTTCCACTTTGAGGGATTTATCCCTTTCTGAGGGATTTCTAGGCCTTCCGCGGGATTACTTTCTCTAAAAAGGGATACGGGATTTTCCAGGGATAATTGAGATATTAAGGGATTTTCCCTATTAAAATAGAGATATTCAGGATTTTCAGTTTTGATGGTGTATTCAAGGATTTTTGTTGGTGTTTGGTGCAGCTTCCAGAATTTTTTATCTTTCCCTGTAAGGATTTTGTATTTCGTCAGTATGAGCGATATAGTGAGCTACGCGCCAACTTTTTCAAAATTGCTTGGCTTTTAATAAAAACAAAATATAAACATGATATTTACTTTGACTGCAATGTGTAAGAGCATGCACATTTGATGGTCATGTTCGATCGTTTGTCTATTTTCATCCTGTGCTTTCACCTTTCGGGCGAATGTGGCAAAAATTTTTGTATTGTTGGTTTAACAAACAAAAATAATGTTCTGTTCTTTGACTCTTGAACGAGAGGTTGAATCCTGCATTCGTTAGTATCCATGCTCAAAATAGGAGAATGCAAATTTTGGGATTTAGTTTTGAAGTTTTTTTTGTTAAAAAAATTATAGTGTTTGCATCTTCCAGTGCTTTTCAGTTCGTTCGGAGAGACTTTTATTGAAAACAATCGGGTACTCAGACAGAAGCACACAGATGGACTTCGTGGACCAGGAAACCAGTAGCTAACTGTCGTGATTAGCATGAGAGGGATTTTTCAAAGGATTATTGTTTAACCAAAAAGGGATTTTTCGTCTCTGATTCGGGATTTTTCAAAAAGGAAAGTGGAAACACTGATGGAAAGGCCTCACCCTGGGAGCGCCTCGTTCATGATCAAGGCAGCTCCCTAGCCAGGTAAGTATGAATTGTTCAAAATCAAACATTTTACTAATGTCTTTCGACATAAGTCCGGTTGCTTTGAATGCCACTCAGAAACTTTAATGTATTAAACAGATGTAGCTTTACAATACTTTTTTCACATCAGAGAATAAAGTCTCTGAATTGTTTTTGAAACTAGGAATGCCCCATGTCATTTTCATATGCAAGCGTCTTGATCCTTTAAATCCAAGTTACCTTTTTGAGAAAAGAAAATCAGGGGTTTCTCACTCTCTTATCAATTTGACTGAAAAGTCAAAACTTTAATTTCTGAGAACCCAGTGACCATCCTACTGCAATGCCAATTATTTTCTCTCTAACAATCATATGGGGGCTTTAGTCATTACTACTATCAACAACTCACCGCAGAACCAAACCGTCTGAGGCCAAAAACAATCGCTTCAGCAATTTTAATCGAATGTTCAATTTAAATTTCAGCAGTTTATAATTACGAACTATTTTCGATAAAGATGCATGGGCGCTTGGATCCAGCTTGGGCACTTCAAATTAATTATGGCGACTACTCATTGGGTTTTTCACCGTTAATTTTTGTAAATTTTATACAGTATTTCTTTTTTTTTTTCATATGGACAAAAATGATTTCCATTATGTCCAAGGGCTAATTAACTACATGCGGTATCTCTCTTAAATTTGACAAACGTATTATACTTATAATTAATTAGGGTTCATGGACTTTGGTATCCCCTCGAAAGGGTATGCGCCGATCCCGGAGGTACCGCAATACCGAGCCAACGCGTGAAGGAAGCGGAGCAAGGCCCAACATCCCTCCAGTTTCCAAAAATCAGTCTAATATTCTGGGCCCCATGTAGGGGCCGTGTCAGATATTAAGCTGATAAGAACAGATACTACACTTTGATCTTAGCCAAAAGGCCGAGAGGCGATAATTCGACGTGGACTGTCAAAGCTATTATAAGAATACGAGTAACAAAGTTTGTCGCTAAATTAGTTTCGGTTGCAATGCTCAAATAACATTCAATTAAATTTTCACTTTGTCTTTAGATTTTTGTAAACAGTACGAAACATTACCCATAACATCAAAGTTTATCTCAAAATTTTAATGGTAAACGGAAAATTTTCCAATCAAGACTTGGACAAAATTGTCACTCAAAAAGCCAAAATCAGAAAGGATAACACCTTAAATCAAAGATATATTCTCTTGGCCCTTTAGCTGACAATGATCGAAACCAGCATTGATGAATGACGTTAATTCTCGGCAATTAAGGGGCAGGGGGAGAGAGAAAAGTATTTTTCGAAATCCAGAGAGAACAATTTTCTTGTTTTTTCACTTTTTTTTACAAAAATACACCCTCATTTGCAATAAAAATTGTCAATCCACCAGTCGACATTACTGGTATTGATCAATAGCGTCAATTCATGGAAACTAGGGGATAGGGCCGGATCAAGTGAGCTAATCCCCAATTTTTTTGTCCGACTCGTTAAAATGTAACGCAATGCATTTAAAAAAGTTTCTGATGGGTTTTATTTTCTATTATTATTTTTTTTTGTATCCCTTCCCCAAAAATGATTTCTAAACACAGCCTAAGTGGGAGGGGAGAGGAGGTGAAAGACTATTCTTCAGAGTCCAGGGAGGGGAATCTTGTTGTCTTTTCAATTTCTTTAACAAAAATACAAAGAAAAAAACAAACCCTTTTTCAATGATAATACAACGAAGAGATTTTTTTTTAGTCTAAGAAGGGGCATACAGGAAAAACATCTTGTTGAGAAAACTCCCTTCCCTTAATTAAAGCCACTGGATTTCCATATATGCTACATGATAACAATGCAAGTTATATATTCAGTCTTCATTCAGAGTTCATGGTATGAGGACCTTTTTTGGATATAACCTATTACTAAAGGATTATAGTCTCTACCCGACCTACAGCTAATATTCAATTCAGTAACAAAGGGATTATATTTTGAAAAAGCGAATTATTTTTCTTCTTGAGTGGAAATTCCCTTGGGAACTTTGATTAAGATTTAACCTGGGTGATTTCCCTAGAGTGATTTAATATACGATTGCTTAGATTTATTTACTATTGACATTTTTGCAATTTGAACTTGGTGTACTCAGTAGCGATACTTATTATAGATCTGGAACAGTGTGGTATCTGTTTAAAAAGAATTACAAGCAAGACAGGCGGCGTGCAGTGTATCAAATGTAATAAATGGTCTTATTTTAGTTGTGGAAAAACTAAATACTCTAATGACTTGAAGAAGACCTTTGTGTGCGTAATTTATACACAAAAAGATTCCCCAAAAACCTTTACTCTGAAAAAACTGAGATCGAAAAATAATAGTCCGAAACAGCAAAGTAACAACGACAAAATCCAGGATCAACTTAAAAAGAGCACTATCTTCCCAATAGAAAACTTGTCATCTAAATCTGCAGCCATTCCTGGCGGTGCACTGAGAAGTATGGATACTATAGAAAATATCAACGAGGAAAGAAATGACTGCTCAGGTCCTGATCTGAGCTGCCTCTTATGTGACGAACCAACAAAAGACAGCCCTTCGTTTGATTGCCATCTTTGCTTACACCGCATGCATGCGGCCTGCGCTGCAATTGATGCAGACATAGTCCTTGCTCTGCAGAAACCCTCGGGACGTTTCTTTCTTTTTACCTGTGAGAAGTGCTTAAACTAGGGTAATATAACCAGCTCTAAAGTTGTCAGTAATAATGTATCTGTTCAATGCAGTAGCTTTGTTACTAGTCAAACAACACAAACCGACCTAGAGTATTCTCAGTTTCCGCATAAAGATGAAGAGGGTCTTACAACAGATCATATTCCTGAACGACTTGTCTGCAGATTTCACATAAGGCGAGGCTGTAGAAAGGCGGAAAATTGCACGTTTCTCCATATTTGCGTGTATTATTTCAAAGGCATCTGCCGTGATGAGTGTTGTATTCTGCCTCACATATCTCTATGTAAAAAATTTGCCCATGGCCTTTGTTTCATGAACTGTTGTCCTAATGTGCATTTCACTTCCCACAGAAGGAAAAAGCTACGCTCCAATACTGAATTGCGAAGTTCAAAAACGGGGAGCGAAAAATTCCACCTCTGTTAAAACATGGTTGCCAAAGACAGCAATTTACAGTCTCACTTATGAGCTTGAAGCTCAAACCACCTGTCTTAAATCAGCCAATGCAGATCCCTCCCCCCTCATACCAACCACTCCTCGTGAAACCTTAGAGAAACTGGCAAGAACCAACATCTGCCAGCCTTCCGACAATATATCCAGTACTAGCAACCAACCAGTTTGGAATTTCAAAGAAATCAGAGATTCACCCACCCCTCAAACCATGTCTTCCGAGTATCCCAGCTTGGAACCGGTTCAATGTGCTGGCAAGGAGATTCGAGACCGCAGTGTAAAGCCCTTCTTCATCCCTATATATTTCCGAAAATACTATTATCAAATGTCCGGTCACATATGAACAAATTAGAAGAGGTTGAACTTTGGTTGAAGAATGAACTGGCTGATATTGCTTGTATCTGTGAATCATGGTCCGTGACTGAAGATGTTGTAGCATTTGAAGGATATGATACCTATTTCAAACGTAGAATGACACCCAATGATATTACAGTAACACATGGTGGTGGTGTTGGTATTATTTGTCGATCCTCTATAAGAAATCGAGTTCTCACTTTCAGTAATATACCAAATAAGCTTGGTTTGGAAGTATTATGGTTGTGGTGCAGGCATAAGAACCTTCCCAAGGAAGTGGCATCACTGGTGATATGTGTTGTTTACTATCCACCCCGTGGTCCCTATCGTAAAGACCTTGTGAAATGCTTACAGAATTGTACTGACAATGTACGATCCTTGTATCCTAATGCTGGTATCATAATGTGTGGTGACTTTAATGACTTAGATGCCAAGTGCCTAAGTAATTCACTATCACTTAAGCAGGTTGTCAATGTGCCCACAAGAGGTAACCGTAAGTTGGATCTCATTTTTAGCAACTGTCCTGAATATTATAATACTCCAGTTACATTACCCCCATTAGGTTTGAGTGATCACCTGTGTGTTGCTTGGACACCCAATCATTCTATCCCAAATAGACAAATAAATAGTGTGGTGTACAGGCCTTTCACACCTGGTCTAGTAAATCTCTACAAGAATTGGCTCACATATCGTGACTGGCGTGATATTCTCTCATTGTCTGACGGTGACAAAATGGCAAGTTTATTCTGTGAGGAACTGTTCAAAAAATACTGTGAAATTTTCCCACAACAAAAAAATATATATATGTGAAATCTAATGATAAACCATGGATTACTCAAGAGATTCGGAATCTGATAAAAGTGAGAAACGAATTGCATTTAACTGGAACCGTAAAAGATTTCAAAAGAGTAAGAAATTTAATTGTATATAAAATAAGATATTCACGTAAGCAGTATGGGTCTAAAATAATAAGCAAAATATATAAATCCAACCCAAGGAAGTTCCATGACTGAGTTCAGAACATTATCGGCAAAAAAGTAACTAGAGTTGAAGTGAGAGATGTCAATGGTAAACCCTTGTTACCTAGTGAAATTAATGACTTTTTTGCATCAATTTGTAAAATTCATCGGCAACTAAGAAAATTACCACCGAATGATTCAGTTTCAAATATCCCTATACTAGAGATTTGTTCAGTTGCTAAAAAGTTGAAGGCACTTGATTCTCGTAAATCTAGTTATACTAGTGAGATACCGATTAAATTGATTATTGAGTGTGCTGATCTTTTATCTACTCCTTTAACGGCAATTTTTAACCAATATTTTATTGATGGTATTTTCCCATGTATTTTTAAACAGGCGTATGTAACGCCAATCCCCAAATGCAAGGCACCTAAAGATATTACCGAAATGAGGCCGATTTTGAAATCACCAGCTCTCAAAAGTATTTGAAAGTTGTATTTTTGATTGTTTATTTGAGGACATAAATGATAATATTGATCCCCAAAAATTTGGATTTAGATCCGGGCATATTACTGTTCATTATTTGGTTGCATTGTTGGATACTATCCTTAAGCACTTAAAATAATGGGGCCTAGGTTGATGCATTATTTGCAGACATAGTTAAGGCTTTTGATAGTCTTGATCATAATGTAGTTGTGGAAGAAGCAAAGGCTATGGTGTCGTCCATTTGTTCTAAGAATACTCGCTAGTTTTCTTTTTGAAAGATCTCAGTGTGTCCAACTCCCTGATCATGAGCCATCTGAATTTGTAAATATTTTTTGTGGTTCACCACAAGGGGCTAAATTAGGCCCGCTTTCTTTTCTTATTTTTTTTTAACCGTATTTTAACAACAATTCGTGAGCGTTTTAAATTTGCTGATGATTTAACTGTTTTATCACTGCGACTAAGCCCTCCAACTACTGAACAGTCTGACTTAATCGAAATCTATCATGAACTAAAAGCTGAATTAGAAAAGGTAAAACTGACGGTCATGTGAAACTAAGAGCTCTTATATGACGTTTTCCTTCCTAAAAGGGTAACAACCACTCTTCTCATAATTCCATACTGCCAACAAAGAAAACTGTTGTAATACTTGGGATACTTTTGGACGGTGATTTAAGATGGAATTCGAACGTTGACTATCTGACTAAAAAAGGCGCATCGCTTTTACATTTATTTTCCAACCTAAAAAGATTTGGTGCACCAGCTGAGGTTTTAAAGTCTGTATACTGTAGCTATGTTAGACCTTCTTTTGAGTATGAATGTCCTGCTTGGCATCCAGGATTGACAAAAGATCAAACGGATAGACTTGAGACCATACAAAAAAGAGCTGTAAAAATTATACTTGGACAAAACTACTCAATTTACGAGGATGCACTGAAACAACTCAATTTGGACTCACTTGATAGTCGTAGACATGGCTTAACATATAGATCTGGACTAAATTGTTTGAATTCCCCAACTCATTGTCGTCTACTACCCAACCTTGAGAGCCTCCCAACTGAAGGACCAGTTACTAGACTCCGACAAGTAAAAAAGAATTGCCCACAGTTACTGACTTGCTCAGTCTATAGTACTGAGAGATATCGCAAATCATCTGTTCCATATTTTACCCGTCATTTTAATAATGTTGACTCGACTAATATTTAATGTTTGATTAATATAATGTTTCTTTAAATTTTCCTGTGAGTGTTTTTGAAGGTATAAATTATTTTTGTCATGACATGCTAATGCTAGCTCCGGCTATTGTAGTGAATAAATATATTCTATTCTATTCTGTATTAAGACACTATTAAATTTGCTTCAACTATGGACACAAAAGCTGAATTTTCTACCACCTAAGAAAGATACACTGACACGAAACAGTGAGACTTTATCAGAAAAATGATTGCTTACTTTATTTTATAAGTATTTATCATTTTCATTTGTCATTTACTTGATTAATTCTATAATTCTATCTTATTACTAACAATGTAGCCAGAAGACTGTCTTGAATAATAGATGTCCTTCAAGTATAATTCTAGTTTTATAAAATTCTATAAAAAAAAGTTTTTAAAAATTTATAAAACTTAGGACGGTTCTGCAGGAAGGCCTGCTAAAGAAACAAGGGCCAGTCATGACCATACCAATTCCTTGTACCGAAATATGTTGCAGAATGCATTTCAGTCATCAACTAAATGAATTCATTGTTCATTGAAATATTTTAATATATATATATATATATATATATATATATATATATATATATATATATATATATATATATATATATATATATATATATATCTATATATCTATATATATATAAATAAGTTGTCTGTCTGTCTGTGGATCAGGTGACGTCATGTTTCTGTGTCGACTGACGTCATGTTTTCAACTGACGAAATTACAGACCGGGACATCGGGACACAAATGACGACCGGGACACCGGCACATAGGGAATATAAATGACGACACTCAAAGAGAAAGCGACCGGGACAAAAGGAATGTTCGATTAGCAATCACCATCAACAAAGCACCGGGACACAAATGACGACCGAGACACAGGGAGTATAAACGACGACCAGGACATAAGTAAAAAAAAACTAAAAAAACTAAAAATAAAGGTAAAAACTAGAAAAAAAAAAAAAAAAAAAAATAAAAACTAATAAAAAAACTAAAAAAGCTAAAAAACTAAAAAAAACTAAAAAGAAAAAAAATAAAAAAGGAAAAAAAATGAAAAATAAAGGAGAAAAACAAAACTAAAAAACGAATGTATATACAGACCGGGACACAAATGACGACCGGGACACAGGGAATATAAATGACGACCGGGACACAGGGACACAACTACAACGGGGACGCCGGGGGGCACAGAGGGATATAAATGACGACCGGGACACAAGGAATATAAATGACGCCCGGGACACTCAAAGAGAAATCACAGACTGGGACACCGGGACACAAATGACGACCGGGACACAGGGAATATAAATGACGACCGGGACACAGGGACACAACTACAAAGGGGACGCCGGGGGGCACAGGGGGATATATAAATGACGACGGCGACACAGGGAATGGTCGATTAGCAATCACCATCAACAAAGCTCAAGGGCAATCATTAGAATCATGAGGTATAGATCTGAATACGGATTGTTTTCCCATGGACAATTATATGTTGCATTTTCTAGAGTCGGTAAACCTGACAATCTATTTATATATATATATATATATATATATATATATTCACAGGTGGGACATAGGGACACAACTACAATGGCGCGTAACGCCTTACGCGCGCGGGGGGGCTTGGGGGGGGGGTGCGAAGCGCCCCCACCAACTAGGTGTTGGGGTGGCGCGAAGCGCCACCCCAACAGCTAGTATATATATATATATATATATATATGAAATCTCTTAGAAACAGAAATCAAAATTACAGTGGAATGAATGAATGTGTCATTAAAGCGTGCGAATGAAAATGAAGCACAACGAGATGTGTGGTTAAGATACAAGGTGTGGAACTAACAGCAACAAAAATCACGTTGAATTCCAAACGGAAATGTCACAAAACGAAACCGGCGGTTAGAAGACAAATTAAAATTATAATAGAATAAAGGAATGTATTATTTTAGAATCTGTGAAGGCTAAACAGGGATTGGATTCATACCAGAATTTCTTAATTCAAATAAAATAGCTGATTATGATTCAGAGCAGATATTTCAGAGGATATATGCAATGGAACATGCCTGCTTGCTACCGAATTTTATAAGAAAGTCATTAAAGCAAAAATATAACTACTGGGGAAAAGCTGAAAAAGAGGTTTGTAGGGTATTTATGACGTCATGCAAAATTATACAAAATGATGAATGAATATACAAGTCTAAAGCAAAATGCATGGAAAAAACGTCTGTGATAATGATGATTGGAAATGAACTACGATCATCATATAGCGACAATCACATAGAATCATGAATGAAACCTGTGGTTATAACAAAAGCAATAGCAAGAATCACAATGAATCCCACGAGATTACAAATCGTATAAACTGCATGACTGTGAAGAATAAACCCTTTTGATTTTGAGTCTAACCCTTTTGATTTTTCCATATTCCAGAGCCATGATAAATTTTCAGGAAATAAGATAAATGACGGTGGGCTAATTAACTTTCCAAATTGTAAATATAAATTACCTTCCGAAGTTTCTGATCTTCCCAGTACCGGTGTTGTGAGAACAGGATTCTTAAATTGTAGGGGTTTTTTTAGTTCACAGGATGATCTTATTGATGTAGTTCATAAATTATCTTGTCATGTCGTTGAATTCTGTGAGACTTTTCTTACAGACCTGACTCCTCAGGTTGTTTTTCCTGGATATCAATTTATTTTTAAAAACCGATTGACTAGGCGCCAAGGTGGTTTAGCAGTAATAGTTAAAGAAGGTATCTCTTTTCGACGCATTGCAAATCTGGAAGGTTCTCATGAGGAAATGCTTTTTGAAGTAATGGTGACTGAAATTAGTCTTGGAAAAAAAGATGTTTTTTTTTTGCGTAGCATACCGACCGCCTTCTTCTCCAGTCAAATCTTTCCTCTCTAAACTCCATGATTTTTTGCATCAACCCCATTTTCAAAATAAAGATGTAATCCTTTCCGGAGATTTCAATATTGACCTTCTAGAAGCTTCAAATGAATCTTCTGTTGAGTTATTGTCTTCTTGCTTTTCTGCGTGTCTGCTTCCTACTTGCCTGATACCTACAAGAATTTCACCTAGTTCTGCTTCTCTCATTGATAATATTTTTACATCTTTACCTATTCAAGCAAATTTTGCTGTTTTAAGTGATATATCGGATCATTTCCTGCTGGTTTCAGATTTAGCTTTTACTTATAAAATACCACAGGTAAGTAAGGAACGTCAAGGACGGTTAATAAATAAAATAACATTAAAGCACCTGAATGAAAGCCTTGGACTATTGGATTGGCAGGAGGTAATATCCACGGAGGATACAGATATGGCAACTGATAATTTTCTAAGAAATTTCAATTGCTGCCTTGGATTCTAGTTGCCCATTTGTTACGATTAAAATTTGCAGAGAAAAATTTCCTATAAGGCCATGGATAACGTCTGGAATTTTGATATCAGTTAAGAAAAAAAAATCAGTTATTTCAAAAGCAGTTAAAGAATCCAACTGATTATAATATTAAAAATTTTAGAATTTTCAAAAATAAATTAACCACAATGATACGTTTGTCGAAACAATTGTATTATAAAAAGTCTCGAAGAGGCTCAAAATTCTCCTCGCAAAACGTGGTCTTTAATTAATTATTTTATAAAAAAAGAAAGTAAGTCTAATTTTCCTGAAGTTATTAGTTTAGAAGATGGTTCGACTACTAATAAATCGGAGAAAGTGGCTGATATTTTGAATACTCATTTTGCTAAAATAGGAGAGAAAATTGTTTCATCAGTAATGAACCAGTTTGATTCACGTAGTAATAAACATTTTTCTTCATACCTTCCATCTCCTCAAAGTAATTCAATTTTTCTCGGGTCTATTTCTCATTCTGAAATAACAAAAATAGTGTGTGATCTAAATCCAGGTAATTCAGCGGGAATTGACGGGTCTAGTTCTAAAATTGTTAAAGAAATACTGTCTGCAATAATATTACCATTACAGCATATAATTAATCTTTCATTTAAAACTGGAGTTTTCCCATCTGCTTTTAAAGAAGTGCGGATAGTTCCGCTTCACAAAGGTCTCTCCTGAAAATCCATCAAATTACCGTCCTATTTCTATTTTGTCAGCATTTTCTAAAATACTTGAGAAGGCAATTTATAAGAGGTTTTATGACTTTCTTAAATCGTCTAATTTCTTCACAAATTTCCAGTTTGGTTTCCGGTCTGGACACAACACTGAACATGCTATCGTTGCTCTCATCCAATATATTCATGAATGCTTAGATAGAGGTGAAATTCCAGCAACATTATATTTAGATTTTAAAAAAGCATTCGATACAATATCCCATTGTATTCTTTTTAGTAAATTGGATAATTGTGGTGTGCGTGGACCGGCGTTGGATCTAGTTAAATCTTATCTTGATAAGAGAAAGCAACGATTAGATGGAGGCAATTTCCTCTCTTCACCTGTACATCAGTCTTCGAAGGTTGGGGTACCTCAGGGCTCTGTCCTAGGTCCTCTCCTTTTTTTAATTTATATAAATGATTTTCACCGCGCTTTTACATCCCCGTGTCTCAACACACATTTTGCTGATGATACGGCAGTTTCAATTTCTGAAAAGAATGACGAGGAGTTGGAGACAAAACTGAATACTGCATTTTCTAATGTTCTTGATTGGTGTTCTTCAAATTTTATTGCTTTGAATGTATCAAAAACAAATTTCATAATTTACGGCAGAAAGTCAAATATCTGCCCTCGTATTACCCGAGTTACTTCTCCAAAGTATCTATTATCAATATCTCGGGTGAAAATGACAAAGTACCTTGGACTTGTGATTGACGAAAGCTTATCTTTTAAAACACACATTCAAAATCTACGATAAAAGAAATCAAGGTATGTTGGTTTAATGCGAAGGTTAAAGCTTTGTTTGCCCTACTCTGCTTTACGAAGTATTTATTTTGCTCTGATTCAGACTAATATTAATTATTGTTCTCTAGTATATTTATCTACATTTAAAAGCCATATTAAAACAATACAGATTTTACAAAATAAAGCCCTAAGAATCCTTAAACTTTTTATTCCATCACCTATTGAACTTCCAAATAAGTCTTCTACTGCATCTTTATATACTTATCTAGATATACTTCCAGTCTCTCAACAATTTGCTTTTGGAGCAATTCTTTTCAAAATCAATTATGACATTAAGAAATTACCGCCATATTACCTCCATCAAAGTTTGTTCTCCCAATCACAAGATTTACATGATTATAACACTCGACAAAAAAAGAATATCTACATTGACAAGTATAATACTTAGAGATCTAAATTCGCTCCGTTTGTGTCAATAGCTCGGTGCTGGGATGCTCACAAGGCTCTTATTGATAAGTTTTCCTCTATCCATTTAATAAAAAGGAAACTTAAATTTCATTTAGTTCAGAATTATTTTTAATTAATTAAGTATCTTTTTAGTAAGGCAAAGTTTTTGTATGGTTCGTTGCTCTGGGTGATTATGGGCCTCTCAGCTATCTTCCAGTATTAATTTATATTTAATAATATTACATTCTTAATTTCTTCAACAGTATTGAATGATCCTGAGCTAGCTGCTACTTTCATACTATTGTTGTGTCATTGTATCTTTGCCGTCATGTTTATCTTTGTATTGTAGTATGTTATTATTTTATTCTCTGTCTAGGCCTAGTTTTTCGAGCTTGTCTCCCCATGGGCCTATGTCATATATATACATGTATGTGCGATTAATAAATAAATGAACTTGAACTTGAGTCAACAATAGAATTTCTTAATACAATCTACATTGTTGATTTACCACCCCATGACTAAAAACTAAAGAATAATATAATAAGTATGCTAATGCGTAACTTGAGAATTTAAGACATATAAGACTACCGTCTGCCGAGTGCCAGGGTCCAAGCAAAGCTTGGGCTTACATACAAATACATGAAAATAGGAAAATAGAAAAAATAATTGTAAACAGTTAGGTTAGTTTAGTTAAATATGGCTACAATTCTTCCTATACTAATTAACAATTCATTTGATTTCTATCTTATCGGTATCATTTTTCAAAAACAAAAGAACCATGACATTAATTTTGATAAGCAAAACAAATGGAAATCAATAGTAAACTAAATAAAAGCTTAATCTAAGTCATCAGGTTGCAAAGTAGGTCTCGGTATTGGTGACGGCTCTGTGGCTAATGGTTGCTGGTTACTTCTGGTCTCTGCGGAGCCGGTTGCAGATGATTCACCCAAGAGACTTTGAATCATTCCTAAATATAAAGCACCGTTTTTAGTTACATCAAAGTTAAACATAGATGGAAGTAGTCAAAATGCAAATAGAAGTCCACGGTTTCGTCGTTTGACCCCCCACAAACATAAATGCTTTTTTTTTTACCCCTGACTACGGAACTCAATCCAGTAATAAGGTAGGCTGGATTTCTTAGGAAATTTCTGCACCTCTGTCGTTCAACTAAAACTTTTTCAGCTTATAAAAATGATTTCTCTGGGGAGCAGCCAATAAATGTGTTTTTTTTAATCAACGTCCGTGACTAAAACGCCCATTTATAATTAAAAATTATCAAATGGGGTAGAAGGAAAATAATGTTTAATACTTTCTTACTCTAAGAAAAAGCTAGATTAACAACACTTTTTCGCAAGACATGTATGTTGTCCTGTTAAAAAAAAAGAAGAAGAAAAAAGTTTCCAGCCACTTTGGATAGTTTCTGAGCATATTTCCACCTTGTCCCCGTTCGCAACTGTACCTTCAGATATGAAACAAAATCTTTTGTCTCCCTACATCGTAAAAAAAAAAACTTGAAAAAGCTGAAAAAGAAGTTTGTAGGTATTTATGACGTCATGCAATATTATCCAAAAAGATGAATTAATATAAAAATCTACCAAATGTCTTAAGCCTAAGAAAAAAAAAAAGATCGTTGAATTAGTTTCAACGTAACCTAAAATATATGCCCAAGAAGGATTTCGAAAACTGCACATAAAATTAATGCGAGATTTAAACTCTGTGGAAGTTCCAAGGGCAGTGAAATTGAAATCTGATTATTTGAATTGGTTTGGTGGAAACTTACACAACCGAATCTTTCTAAATAATAATCTATCAACATAACCAAACAAGATGACATCCCGCTAGCTTCTTTCTTTTTATTGCTTGTCTAAACAACATATCTAATATCCTTTGTTTGCATTTTTAATGATTTCCATGAATCTAATTCACAAGTTTCACTTATTACAGAGATATCATAGAAAGCTTATTATAGGCACGCGATGTTTGGGTCAGGAATTTAAGCACCGAAACCTATAAAGACTAGTGTGTATTCCTATCTAAAAAAAATACCAGAAAGGAGAAAGCAACAATGGTAAACTGAAATAATATTTTTATATCTTCCATGCTCTATGTTTATGGTTTCAAAGCATGTTTCGATTATTACATTAAAAACCTTAAAAATGATAGAAGAATCAAAATATTAGGTTAAAAAAATAACGATAAAAAAATAGATCTTAAAGTGACAATAAAATTTAAACATAAAAATTTACACAACAATTAACAGAACAAATTATCAAAAAATAATCAAAATTTTAGTACCAGTAGTTCCACACTTACGTAAGTTCTTGTTTTTTCCTTTGTAATGTAGAATATTTCAAAATATACTAGATAAGTTTAAAAACTTGTTCTGAAAATTTGTATCTCAAAGTTTTTGAGAACCAGCGGATGTTATTCAAAATGTTTTATGCACTAATAAATAACTAATATTCATATCATATAACTAATATAATTCCGTCAATAACTAATAAAAAAAACAATTATCTGAAGCAATACGACAGGTAACCAGAAAGGCAACGAATTTTAAGCATAGTTTGGCAATTTTACCCTTTTCGTTTCACGTGTGAAGAACTGAGCTGAGAATTCAAATTTATTTTTGTGCGCACGGAGGGAGGATACTTTTTCCCCATCGTCAGAAGAATTTAGCCTAAGGTTTCTTCTTTATTCAACCTGTACCATAGTTGGTAGTGTCAACGGTATAAAGTTTTCAGAAGGGGGGGGGGGAGATTTTCAGAATATTTTTCACTCATTCAATAATTTCATTAGTTTTTCAGAATGGCAATTCTTAGCTTTCTTCCTTTCCAACTTATAGCTTAAATCTATGCCGTTTGGTGATAATTCAAAAATCACTTCTTCAGTACATCATCTTTGTTTTATATAAAATCTGAAGCACACTACGTACTTTTTTGTCATGTTAACTTTTTTCCTGTATGGTTTTCCCCATACTTTTATTATTTTATAGATGTTGGTGGGGGCGCGTCGCGCCCAGCAACCCCCCCCCCCCCCGCGCGTAAGTCGTTACGCGACGTATTAGTTACGCGACATTTTAGTTGTGTCCATGTGTCTCACCTGTGAATATAGATAGATCGATAGATAGATATATACATATATACATCCGTATTCAGATCTATACCGCATTTTTCTACTGATTGCCCTTAAGCTTTGTTGATGGTGATTACTAATCGAATATTGCCTGTGTCCCCGTCGTCATTTACATATCCCCCCTGTGCCCCCTCCATCGGCGTCCCCGTTGTAGTTATGTCCCTGTGTCCCGGTCGTCATTTATATTCCCTGTGTCCTGGTCGTCATTTGTGTCCCGGTGTCCCGGTCTGTAATTTCTCTTTCAGTGTCCCGGTCGTCATTTATATTCCCTGTGTCCCGGTCATCATTTTCTCTTTGAGACACAAACCTGTTTTCACGTTGTTCTTGTGATTCCTCGGCACGCTTTCTTTTCTTACTTTCTCTATTAGCCGCAAGCCTTTTGGCATTAACTGATTGAACAGCTTCCTCGCTTTCTTCGGTACATTATCTTTGTCAAATAGCTCATTAATGAATTGTAAGTAAGGAGCGACTCGGCAAAATAGTAACCGAAATTCTAAAAAACCGGAAGAAAGTCGATAACTATACCTGCATGAAAAGAGTTGCCTTTTTATGCTCATTCAATATGCGTAAAATTTACCAACTTTGATTTACTCATTAAAAGCTACAATCTAAGGGGAGAGTTCTTTATGCCGAAGTTTGGCTTTTCGCCCAATCTTTTAAGAATGACTCCAGAAACATAAGGGCCGTTTAATTAGAATAAGAAGTTTTTTCAAATTACTATACGCTTTAGCATGAAGAGGAAAGGGCTGAGGAGGAGGGAGTCCGCCATATATATGAAAAACATTCGGCTCGTTTTAAGTTTTAATGTCGCTGCTTACTTTCAGTTGAAAAACATTTTTTCACTTTATTCTATACAAAATATTAAACATATTGCATACTTTTTTCAAAACACTTGTGCTATTTTTTGTTGTTGTTTGAACTTTGGGAATAGTTGGAATTAGCCCCTCTTATACCTCTAATAAACTTCTTATCATAGGCAGCGCAATAGCGCTGCCTAAGTAAAGAACGATGTTGACCTGATCTATTATTATTTTTTTTTTTTTTTTTTGTGTGTTTACCTTAGGCCAGGGCACTTCGTATCAAAGGAGCTGTCATAGAAATTCCAAAAAAGGCTCATTCGATTAGAAATTGAAAGGGCTAGTTTCTTTTTTTAATAGTCGAAAGTGATCGGAAAGCTAATGCACCCCCCCCCCCCACACCCATCATTTCCCCAAACACTTCCGATCAAAGTTTTCATATAGCCATTTTGTTCAACGTAGTTGAAAGGTCCAAAAAAGTATGTCTTTGAAGATGACATCCCCCACAGCCCTCAGGACACGGATGGACAGTTATGCCCTTGGGGTATATAAGGTTTTTATGGAAGTCGTTGTCGTAAACTTCAAAAAAGAGCTCATTCGATTAGAAATGGAGAGGACTAGTGCCCTTTTTATAAGTCGAAAGTCTTCGGAGGGCAGTTCTCCCCCCTCCACTCCCATCATTTTCCGTAAGACTTCCAATAAAAATTTTGAAAAAAACCATTTTGTTCAACATAGTTGAAAGGAGATATAGGGTTTTCTTGACAGCGTGGTCATATAAACTTTTGAGGGGGATCATTGGATTGGTAGTCAGAAGCTCTAGGGCCCTTCTTAAGAGTCAAAATAATTGGAGAATAGCTACCAACCCCCCACACACACAAACATTTATGGAAGTGTGTTATGGAAAGTATGGTTGTATAACCTTTAGAGGTGGCTCATTTGGTTGAAATTGGAATTTTTAGTTCCCTTTTAAGAGTAAATAGTGATGGGGGTCAACTAGAGCCCCCTCCCCCCTAAGCCACCCCTCTTTTCACCAAATGTATCTGATTGAAATTGTGCGATGAAAATTTTGTTTAAAATAGTCCAAAGAACATATATGTGCACACTATTACTAATACTACTGCTACTGCAACATTTACTAGTTCTACTACTACTATTACTATTGCTCCAATTACTAATTCTTTTGCAACTGCTTGCAACATTATGAGCATTAAGATGAAAATTTCAAGAAGTATATGAATATAGAGGTTTTCAAAAGAGCAAATCGACAATATCATAGTAATGGCTAATTGTATTAATTTATACTACTGCTGTGACTAATATTACAGCTATACCTAAGGATATGAAGGTGAAATTTTCAGAGGAGATTTCCTCAAAAGTTCTGATGCACGGATGACAACCTACCATCCATATGTGGGCAGTCAAATGGGCTGTATGTAGCAGTCAAAAATCACTAATATTTTAAGAAGAGTATCGCGTGTAAAATTAAACCTTACAACGCTTGTTGTGGAGAATTTTGAAATAACCAAAAGAAAATATTTGCATCGTAACACTACTGCTTCTGCTCCTACAACTACTACTGCTACTATTATTATTATTACTGCTACTACTACTACTGCTTCTAAAGCTAAAACTACTACTATTAACTCTACTCCTGTGCTACAACTACAACTACTGGTGCTAATACTAATAAACCTATAGGTATTAAAACGAAAATTTTGGGCAATATTGAAACTGTATTTAAATAAATCAAAATTGACCTTGTTCCTTGACCTTGTAAACTAGGCATCCTCATTACTTGTGCTGGATACAGGCGAAATATCCGCGTTATTTTAGTCTTTTCTCTCTACTGGCCGCAGTCTCGTTTGAGGTTTTTTTTTGCAGAGTTTTATCTCTCTTTGTTGTTTGTTGTCATGTCTGGCCAGTTCGGCTTAAGAACTTTCATCAAAATTTAAGATAACTTTTTTGATCAGCATAGCTGAACGGTCTCGTAACTGTATCTCTAGGGCTATTGCGCATGTCAATCCCCCACAGTTATGTAATTTGCCCATTATGTTTAAAAACTAAATGTTGCCTTGTGATTAAATAAAAAAGCACTGTGTGTATGGTGATAGCCAATAAGGTATCTCAGTAGTATCCCAAGAACGACTGAGGGTATTATGTTCAAACTTTCGGGGCTACTGCTATTACTGGTTCTGCTCTTAAAATTTAAAGAAATCTAAAGAAATTTTTCTATTTCTTTATTTCTGGTTCTTTATATTTTTTATATTTCTATTTCTTATATTTCTTTTTATATTTTTATATTTCTTATTTTTTATATTTCTTTTTTTTATATTTCTTTTTAATTTTTTATATTTCTATTTCTGGTTCTGCTGTAAAGAAAACTTTGAAATTAATTTTTTTTTTCACTTTCATAACTTTAATAAATCAAGCAGCCTATTATTAACAATTTAAGAAATAAATATCATCATATGTATGTTAAACTGACAATGCACATTCATTTGTACTTTTTTCACTAAAGTACAAATTATGGTCTGGCCTTGGGAAGGCATAGGGGTTTTCAGCCCAACTCATTTTAATTTCTGCTCGTTTTAAGCTTGACTCGGCTATTTATTGTAATTTCCATTCGTTTTGGGTTTTATTTATTTATCGATGCTGATTTGTGGTAGTTATATGCTTGGTAGATCATTTGATTTGATTTCTGCTCATTTTTGGTTTAATTGAGTTCTTTACTTTTCTTTGAAAGACTTATTTCGTGGATAAAATTTCTTAAATTCATTTCTATCTAGACCAACAAATTAGACACAAAAATCTACCAAGTCTTATTCCACTAATTAGCTTCAAAAATGTATTGAGCTATTAATAATTAACAGGGAATAAAATTCACACTCTGGTTATGATATTAGAGTTAGGAGGACCCCCTAAATGTCGAAATGAAATTATTTCCCCTTTAGTTTCTATCACTTTCTATACAATTTGCCTATTTTTGACATGCTTGGGAATCTGTGTCCTCTTGAAGCTCCCTTTTACGAACAAAATTCGTAAAATTCGTAATTCGTTTTTTGTCTCTTTTCCATTGACTAATATAAACAAAAGAAACTAGTCATATCAGTCAAATGAAAAAATATATTACAAGGCAATACAGAGAAGAAAAACTAATAAAAAGTAATTACAACTATTACTGATTAATAAAAATTAAAGTAATATTAAAAAAAAAAAACAAAATAGATATAAGTATGCACTAAATTAAAGTGATTATTGATTAAAGTAATAATATTTTTTCTTTACCGAGAATTCCGCCGCCTTGTTCTCTTCTTGAAGGAATGTCGAAGTAGAGGTTTCCGATTTTTTCTAGATATGACTTAAATGAAGGATCAACTTCTAAGGCTGGTTTATACTGTTCTATCAATACCTCAAAAGAATCTTTTCTCCTCCTAAAAAATAGAAAATCATATCATACATTGTAAACCACCAGTATGAGCTTCGGCGCAAATTCACGAAAATATAGGGGGAGGGTCTTCTTTTTTTTTACCGGAAATACAAAATTTTGGCTTATTAATTTTCCAATAAAAAGTTTATTTTTTGATCTGGAGGAATCCCTTATCCTTGCCAATTGACATCCCCTGAGAACCCCCAGACTTTCAAGATAACCTTGGTACTAGAACTCTATTACCTTTTTTCTCTCTGTGCAATAAATGTATGATCGTATACAACTCGAATTCAAAACTAGGCATTTAAAGATAAAAAAGATTTTGAGACACAGCCTTTTTCTATTCTTCTTTAGGTTCCAAATGTGTAAAACTTTATAGGGGTTACTTTTTTAATCTTCCTACAGCTATTTTACTGTTAAATTACATGAAAATAGAACAATAGATCAAACTGGAAAAGCTTGGGTAAAGAAAACCAGATTCTGTTATCAGTATCAACCTAAAGTCAATTAGTCAGTTAATCCTACCAAGACTTTCCCAACTAAAGGCTCAATTATATGAGGCGAGTTTACAAGCTACTAGCCAGTTGTTTCGCAATTAGATCGTAAAGTAGTCCCATATACTCAATGCACGCGCTCCATTAGCTGCTTTTATAAACACTCTGAAAAAACTCGAGCTGCCAGCGACTTTATACACCACTCACCCCCTTTTGTGTGAGCTAGCTTGTAAGAAACTAGCCACGTGTCCAGCAGAATTTTTCCTCCCCATTTGATTCCGTAGTCTCCAATTGCCTTTTCTGTGCTCTTTAAGACGAGATTCATTAAATGATCCATATAAAGGGGGATAGAGCACAACCATGCTTAACTCCTGATTTAAGACAAAAAAAGTTGCTAATCTCATTTCCTACCTTAACCGCAGCAGTTTTATTCTCGTACATAGCACAAATCACTTTAATGTATTTGTCTGGTACACCATATAAGGATAAGACCTTTGCTAATGCTCTTCTATCAACAGAATCGAACGCTTTCTCATAATCTATAAAACTGAGGACCAAAAGTGTTTGAAAACGAAGGCACTTCTCAATTATTAACCTAAGAGTGAAAACTTGGTCGACACATCCTCTACCTTTTCTAAAGCCGCACTGTTATTCTCTTGTGGTTTAATTGAGTTTTTTTTTTAAATCATTGGGTACTTCCCCTTTTAAAGAATCATATTCATAATCTTTAGTAGTTTATTTCTAACCTCAGAGCCACCATATTTAAGAAACTCATTTATCACACTATCAGCACCTGGAGCCTTATTATTTCTTAATCCTTTTAGTACTGTCGCTAATTCTTCCTCACAAAACAAATTTTCCTTCACATCCAAGGTATCACAAACTTTTTCATTTTCATCTATGTCATTTCCTGACACTGTATCTCGGTTTAGCACATTCTCAAAATGTTCCGCCCATCTCTCTTTAACTCTTTCCTTATCACTAATTGTGGCCTCATTCCTATCTTTAACTGGGACTACTCCGGATTGACTACTCCCTCTCAGTTTATTAGCATACCAGTATAATATTTTACTAGTATGCCGTCTAGCTGCATCTTCCAGATCCTCAGCAATTTTATCCATAGCCTTCACTTCACATCTCCTTTGTTCATATTTTAATGCTTTCTCCACCTTCTTTACATTGTTTTCATATGATCTATCACTCAGATAATTCTTGAACAAACCCCTTCTATCCTCTATTAAACATAAAGCCTTTTCATTGATATTCCTTGTTGCAGTCTTAACAGTCTTCCCAAAGACACCATCAGCAACTTCACAAATTATTTTTCTAAAATTGAATGAATGCTGGATTTTGAATTACGTAAAGAAATCGCCTATGATTTTCAAGAAGTGTGTTTTTCTTTTTGTCGACACAAATGTGGGAATATTCTAATACGGTATTCGATTCATCGTTTATATCGAAAGCAATGTTAACAGTCTGTAAACCATATAAACCAAAGAGGTTATAACCGATGTCAACATGATAAATAGATTCATTCAATAACTGATTATCCGATAAAACAAAGCAATAATACTTGCGTAATAAACAATATTACGGAGCATTTTCAATCTATTTCAGTGGCATCCACTGAACGAAGCCAATATATCAATGGCATTGAGGCAACAAATCAACAACAAGAGGGCAAAGTGTCAACAGCATAGGCAAAAATGAGAGAAATATAAAATGAAAAACAGAGAAAAATGAGAACAATAGAAAACTTGATTTTTTTTTAATTTCAAGTGATTCATCATGAGCCAACCATGGCCTTTTATTCATAAGTTACCGCAAAAAACTCACAGTGTTTTTTAATAAAAGCATTAAACCCCACCATCAAATGAAAAAAAAAATGAACAGGGTAAAACTTACATTTTCAAACTTTCTAGCAGCAAAAACATAAAATTGAGCAATGGAAGGCGGAAAACGTCGCCACTTCTTTGGAAACGTTACGATAATAATTTTTTTTTTGTTATTCCAAGTGATTCTTCACGAGCCAACCATGGCCCTTTATTCATAAGTTACAAAAAAAAAGAAAAAAAGAAAACAGTATAATGCTTTTTCAATAATAGTATTTATAGTTCCCCCCCCCAAAAAAAAAAATAAATAAAAGCGTTGAACAGATAAAACTTACATATTCAAACTTTCTAGCAGCATAAACGTAAAATTGAGCAATGGAAGACGAAAAACGCTGCCACTTCGTTGAACTTGTGGATGAGTTGCAACATACTTTTGAAAGCAATCATTTGCTACTTCAATATTACGTAAACACAATGCCCTGCATAAAAGTTTGTAAATTAATTACTTCCAAAATCAAAAACTTCTGAAATGAACACACCTTACATTAATAAAACGAAAAGAGAATGTTAAGAAAGGGACAAAACATTTGATAACCAAGTGAAAAAAAAGACAATACAAATATTAATTTGTATTGATATTTCGATATTTGATTGATATTTTGATATTAATTTGATATTTCGGCTTCAAACCCGGAAGTCTTTTTGAACAAAAACAGCCAAAATACCAATCTAAACAAATATAAAAAAGCAACAAATAAACGTTGTAAAAATTATGTTCAACAAGACTAGATGTCAGCTATATACTACTGTTTGTAGAACTATTTTGTGTACGAATTATCTACTAATAAAATATAAAAATGGAATATTCTTTTTATCTAAAATTCGATTTATGCCCATGGTCAAGTTAATTAAAAATCTGATAAATTTTCTAATCAAAATGTTAACTTTTTTGAAAATTCCATTTTCAAGTTTTCGTATTTCCATTAAAAGCATGTTTTTCATCAAATTATTCAGTTTTTCAATTATTTCATGATTTTTATTTCTCTTGGATTTTTTTTTTGTAAAAATCAAAGGCTATTAATATACGTATATACTGAAAACATTTTAGGAAGAAAATAAAGACCGTGAGGCACAAGCAACAAATTTATCGGTCACAAATAAATTTGCTCCGCCAGACATCCGTATCATATTTCTTGTGTGTGTGTGTGTGTGTGTGTGTGTGGGGGGGGGGTATTTGCGTTGGATATCATTCGGTTTACCGCAAACTCCTGTGGTTGAACAAATACCACCTGTTGACAAGCACCGCCAATGGCCTTTATTGAAGAGGGGGGGGGGGATGGATTTGTCTTCTCTCAATATTATTGCTCGCTGTAGATTTAAAAAAAACTTCTTTTTGGTAATTTCCTTGAAACATTTTCTTTTTTGCAGTTGCGTTTTAAACTGAAAAAAATTAGCGGTGTTCTAGCAGTCTACTATCTGCTGTAGATACAATAGATGACACCCTTGTCTACTACAGCGGATGTTAACCGTTGTATCACAAACTCCAGTGGTCTGACAGATACCAGGAGTGTTTTAGTATTCTAACTGAGACATTGATAAGCATTACCAGTGGCTTTTATTAAGGGGAGGGAGAGCTATTTTTCTTATCTAAATATTTTTGCTCACTCTGGATTTAATAGAAATACTTTTTTTTTGTATTTCGATCTTAAAATGAAAAAAGCAGGATGAGGTACAACTAGATTATTATAAATTTTTGCAAGATTTAATTTATCGATATGTTTAGTATTAGATACCACTGAAGCATAAGCAGTTCTTAGTTTTTAATTAAAATTTTCAAGGAATAATTTCACAGTTTCTTTCATATTTTTTCCAATAGGCATTCCAAGGTAAACCAATTTTTGAGAAAGGGGGATCTCTGATCAATGGATATTTTTTCAAGGTTTGGTCAGTTCTGGTGGGCGTTTTCGGGCAGAAGACATTTATCATTTTCGGATGAAACAATTATCTAATTTATCTACTATGGGTCAACGAGTCGAAGGTAATAGGCTTGAGATTGTCTGTGGAGGATTGCGACTCTTGTTGATAGAAGAGTATCGCCAAATGCTGAAAATCATGTTGTGGCTGATATGGGCCGAGTATTACACAAAGCGTCCACTCAACTACAGGTCCCAAGGATTCTTGCTGTCCGGTTCTAAGCCGGCTTAAGCACTTCAGTGTAGGCTTAAGATGATGTGTTGGTCTCTGTTCTGCAATGGTTCTGGGACAATTACTTTCCTTGAGGCCAAAATAAATTCAATGATTTAAGGAATATGAAAATTGGAGCTTGGAATGTCACGACGGCAAAAAGACAACTATCTTATCGATATTTTGACTTACGAATTCAGACACTTCAAACTGGACTTGTTAAGAGTTTCAGGACCTCTTTTCCCAGGGGTAGGAAAAATGAAATTAGGTGACATAGAATTTATTTGCTAAGGCAGGAGGAATGGGAAACATAGACAGGGGGTAGGGCTCATGATTAATAGGGAATCTACAAAGTCCTGTTTAGGTTAGCAAGGTATTAATAATAGAAAATGAATCACTCATTTTATTACTAAAAAATGAAAAGTATCAGTCATAGTACTATATGCCCCTATAAACCGACTGATGGAGATAGTAGAGACTCAGATGAATTTTAATTACAGTTACAAGATTAAATAGACAGGGTTCCAGACAGAAATATGGTATTTTCATTAGGAGAATCGAACACCCAGGTCAGTAGAAATAGGAACAGATGGTATCCTAGCCTAGGTAAATTTGGCGTAGAAAAGAAAACAGTATTGGCTATACACTGCTAAAATTTTGTAAGTATAACAATCTAGCTATAACCCATATTTTAATTGGTTATAAAATGTCTCAGAAGTAAACCTGGTATTCACATAACGGTGACATACTTAATATTATTGATTATGTTATTGTAAACCAAAGACTGCCAGGATCAGTACAAGACACTGGGGTATATAGGGGTGGTGTTATTGATGTAAAAAGGAAAGATCACAATCTAGTAGTGTCAAGGGTTAATTTAAAGCTGAAATATTGGAAAGGTAACTATCTTCCGGGAAGCTATAACGTTGGCATACTCTTGGATGAAAAGTTGAATATTAAACTGGAGGATTTAAAATGTGACAAAGTAGGAGATGGATGGAATAATTTTAGGAAAACAGTTTATGAAGTTGCAGATGGTGTCTTAGGAAAGAGAGTTAGGAACGACGCTAGAAAAACTAGAAATTTTTTTTTATATTTAGAGGAAACGGGAGCTTCATGGAAGGGTATAGAGAGGGAGACTCTGAATAGATAGGGATGGAGGAGGAGCGTGCACAGCTGTGTCGGGTTCAGGCGGCTTAGCACTGCGGCGAGTTGTTAGTAGAAGTAGTAGTTATTTTTGCCAGAATTATATGTTAGAACGTACTTGCTTTTAGCATTTCCATTGGATTTGTTTATTACGTTTTCATTGACAAACTGAAAAAAAAGGAAAAGCCGCTCAACACTCTTAATTTTCGTGCATAGAAGCTACTGGTGACCCCCAATTTAAAATCAACCTATAGATCACATAACTGTTCTTTATATGACATTTATACATACATGACGTACGAAAAAACAAAACAAAAAAAAAAACAGAAAGGATAAATAATAAACTAGCAAGCATATATTTCAACAAGGACCTCCGCCAAGTCGTCTTCAGGGCTCAGAAGAAATAAGAAAAAAAAAAGCCAAAAAAACAAATAAAAATCAGAAAATACATATTTCCTCAGAGAAATGTATATATGCAAAGGTAAACTTTCTGGAACTGATTAGTGTCAATTGCAAAATTTTCAGTAATATTGTGGATTAATACACGTCTTTGGCTGCTTTTTTCTACCGAAAACAGGAGCCACAGTTCCAGTCACCTCTTCAAAGAAACCGACATTAACACATTCTATTTATTCAAAAATGAGAAATGAAGATTGGCTTTCATAGCTAGCGAAAAAATGGCAAAACGACTAAAATTTCGATGTAGATTGGAAGAATTGGCAGAAAATGCCAATTTGGCTTGAAGCTTTCCTTTCCATAAAAATAGAATTAAATCTACGCCACTAGATTTTCCTGTCCCCTTCTGATAATTTTCTGAGGTAAATATAGCTAGAAACTAATGCTACTGTATTAGCTTATTAGGGGGCCTCATTCCATAAAGACGTAGGGAAAAGGAGAGTGGTAAAGTAACATTTTGAAAATCTAGTGGGCGGAATATTTTTTTATGTTTTTTACTATGATAAGCTTGGCGAAAAACAGGTTGTGGAACAAAGAAATCTGGAATCCATGGCTTTTTCCTCTCATTATGGGGTTCAAAGTTGAAATAAGAGAAACACAAATAAAACTTACTGTAAAACTGGCTGTGTAATAAAGAAATCCAATTCTTCTTCTTTTCCTCTCTCGATATGCTGCTCAACCAAAAGCTTTCCTAAAGCACCTCCATCATTTGACCGTAGAAAATGGTGGCGAGCTAGAGGATAGTTTTTCTCTAGAAAAGAAGGGGTAGAAACATCAAAATGCAAGTAGAATTTTTTATAAAAGAAGATAGAATACATTACACAAATACTAGTAATACTACTAATAGCTCACTGCAGCACCAAGCCGCCTGAGGCCAACACAGCTACGCACGCTCCTCCTCCAACCTAATCTATTCAAGGCCTTCCTCTTTACACCCTCCCAGGAAGTTCCAATTTCTTTTTGATTTTTATTTGTGACATCCTCCCACCCCTAACGAGGACGACCTGCCTTCCGTGTAGCCCCAGACGGTTGGCCAAAAAGCACAATCTTCGGCAATCTGTCATCCTTCATCTGCAGAACGTAGCCTAGCCATCTCAACCTTTCTTTCACTATAGCCCTAGAAAGCGGAATTGAATCACGTTTTTCGTACAACCTACTGTTTGAAATACAACAAATACAGACAAATTGAATGAATTGTCTTTTTTCACTTCACTTTATACACCAGTCCTGGTTGAACTTCCCTGAAGTAATGATAATATGACTTTTAAAAAGATTTTAGGTTTGGTGATCGTATTTTAATGTTTCTTTTTTTTTATTTGTTTTGCAGAGGACGGCCCTAGGATATAGGGTCAAAATATTCATTTAAATTTCGCATGCCATTGTCTTATCGAAAAAATTTCCCTGTAGTTCTGCTTGTACTTTGTTGTTTATATTGAAAAGGCAGTGTGTAGTCTTCGTCGCTATTTAAAGAAGGGGTAAAGAACTGCTTGGAATTGTGTGGCGATCGATTCAAAATTACAACAGATGGAAATAAAGTTTAAACACTAAAAAAAACCTTTGTAAGAATGAAAATTAATGTAACTTTAAAAGCATATAATCCGAAGAGTATCATGGAAAAAAAAGTAAAATAAAAGGTACAAGTCTAGGAGACCAGCCGTACATAAGGAAACATGTTAAGAAAAATTCTTAGTTCATAATATGCAGCATATTCCTAGTTAACACATTTAGCAGCGACAGAACCTTATCTTCACTTCTTTCCTTGTATTTCTAGTTTTTCAATAACATTTCTAAATATTTGTGTTTATTCTCTAGGTCTTGAAAACCGTTTATAAACAAACGCCGAAACGCCATCCAACCAAACCTAATCTAATTTATCAATATATGTCTATTGTTATGTTTTTGTAAGAAATAATTAGATGGCACTGATGGTGTTTAATTACATGCAAAGACCGTTTGAAAATGGGAAAACGTAACAGAATCCACGTTTATTTTTCAGAAATTGAAAAAAAAAAAAAAATTGTACAGCAGTGAAAGAAGTGAAGATAAAGGTTCTCCGGCTGCATCCGTTATAAAATGTTTTAACTAGGAATATTCTGGATATTATGACGTAAGAATTGTTTTTTAACAGTATGAGGATTCCTAGCTTATTTTTTTTTTTTTAAATATCGCTGTATAAAATCTTTTGCTTTTTGATATCGTTGTTGCCCATTAAACCGACGGTTCGTGTACATATTTACCAAGTGCTCATCATTGCATTCAATTTTATTTATTTTACTAGTTCTCAGCCAGCCAAAGGGCTGGCTGAAATTGCAGCCCAAGTGCAGACAAAATGTCGGAGAGATTTTATACAGCGATTGTGGCAGAGGAAAGTGCCAATAGAAACAATTATTGCAGTTTTTTCTAAAGTTACAGTCAAGTGCGGGAGTGTTTGTTTTAAAATATCCCCATTTATACAGCGATTGTGGCAGAGGAAAGTGCCAATAGAAACAATTATTGCAGTTTTTTCTAAAGTTACAGTCAAGTGCGGGAGTGTTTGTTTTAAAATATCCCCATTTATACAGCGATTGTGGCAGAGGAAAGTGCCAATAGAAACAATTATTGCAGTTTTTTCTAAAGTTACAGTCAAGTGCGGGAGTGTTTGTTTTAAAATGTGAGTTTTTGTTGCTTTTATATTTGATTGTTTATATTTTTACTTTGGTTTAGTTGTCGTGGCATTTTTAAAATGTCTTAAATTGTTGTAATTTTCTCCCTTTTTGTTTTGTTTTTCCGTTGAGAAAGGCTCCCGGAGGTGGGGCCGAAATATTCGGAGTATTTTTATTTTTTGTTAGTTAAAGTGTAGTTTTTATTTTATTTTGTTGTCACTGCTTTATTTAAAAAAATTAAACCCGTTTTTTCTTCAATTATTTGTTTCGCTGTATAGTTAGTTTTCAAACCCTTGCCAAAGTGCCAGCGTTAAGATTCAACGGAAAAAACTTATTATGTTTCAGCTTTAAAGTTCAGTTGAGCTGAAATAATTATAATAATCCATTTGGTTATTCCTTAATTTAATAATTGATTTATGAAATAATCTGCTTAATGATTAATTATTGCATAATTTATTAAATCATTACGGAATGAATTAATTAATGGTAATAAATATTTGCCAAAATACGTCTAGCCAATATTCTTTTCGATGCAAATGTGTATGTAAGTGATAATTAATTGAATAAGTCACAAACTTGTTCATTTTCTAGATTATTGGGGCTTACATTATTCTTTCTTTTTTCTTTTTTTTTTTAGTGCATCATCAATTTTTCAGCTTGGCTTTTTATTTTACTTTCTACAAAATTGCACTTTTTTGCAGCTATTCTCCACCTGAAATACATTTGAACGACACTGTTGGCTTTAATGAATAAAATTAATCACTTCCGGTTGTTGTTGAGCGGCTTATGACCAAAACGTCAAATTTGACACTTCTTTCCAAGAATATATAATGATGCATACGCTTTTGAAGTTTAAAATTACTGCATTGTTTCCATACAACTCCAGGCTTTTGGCACATTAGATCGAGAACAAGGTCCTGTATCAAGCAGAGATAAATCCCACTGTGCCACCACAGCATTATTTATCCTGTGGCACCTTAAATTTAATGTTAAGCTGTTAAAGAAATCTAATTATCTTACCCCTATCGGGGGCCTTACTTGTGAACACTCACCTTTCCAAAATGTTTTTGCAAAAGCTTTGTGTAAATCTGGATGACCAGTTGTATTTGTAGCTGGGTTTACACCTGACCAAGCAAGGGCATTAGATAAAAAAGTCTGGCGTTCTGCCAAGTCTGGCTTCATTTTCTGATGTAATCTACAACATAAGAATAATTTATAGTTATTAAAATATACTTAACAGGAGAAACTTTAGAATTTGTAATAAATTAAGGTACTTGTGTATTACACCAACCACCCTCAAGAAGAGAAGTTAAGTTAATCATAATATTATGGAAATTACAACAGACTTATAGAAAGAAGGCCGCCCAGAACACATTATACTAGATACCTAACCTAATCTAACCAGCTCTATATAGTAAATACTTTATTAATATATACCTGCATATCAATTTGTCTTACTCAGGCTAAGCTAATTATATCCGAGTGCACACAGAGAAACCAGTTTTAAACAAATCAAGAACAATAGCGTGGTTGGTATAATAAACAAGCACCAAAATTTACTTTAAATTATGCTTTGATTTATATGGAGCAAGTAGTATAGTAATTGCCCATTATGATGGAGCAAGTAGCATAGTTATTGCTGATTCTGGACCACGTAGATCACCCTATCAATTTACATCATTATCAGTCCATTTTACATCCAATAACAACAAATATTAAACATTCTGAACATTTCCCATTCCAAAATTCAATATGAAAAACCGGTCCTTGGAAATCAAAGTTTGGTCTCATTTTTATACTTTTTCACAATATGAACACAGGTTCTAGGCACCACCTAGATCACCCCATCAATTTACCCTTTTATCAATTTAATTCACTACATTTTAAATTATAATTTCCAACATTTTTATAATTTCCCATCATGAGCTATAAGATTAAAACAGGCCTTTTGAAATAAGAATTTGATAAATTTGCGAAATAAAAGATTAATAATATTCCATTTTTCCTATACTAATGAGAAAAAGTAATAATTTAATATGATTTAATATTTAGTAGATTGTTCGTTATCAATATCTAAATAATTGTTACTATCTTTCCCTTTTCTTTCTATAGCCTTTAAAGTCACACATTTATCTAATTTTTAAACAATTTGTTCTGAAGATCAGCTGCTTTAGAATCAAAATGCTTAGGTGCAAATAGACTAACCATTTCACCATTAAAATAAAAAATAATAACGATTTTCTTTCCATATTTAATTGTAACATATTTCATTGGTTAAATCGTTTATTCCAATCCAATGTCTAAATCTCCTTTCCTAATAGTTAGATTATATTTATTTTCCATTTTTATTTCACTTAAAAGTTTCACCATTGATTAGTAAAAAATTTTATTTAACAAATTTTCTGACTCAGAAATAATTTTTTTTCCTTTAATGACCTTTAGCTTTCTTCCCCGATATTTTTCACCGCTGAGAGATTTCTGGAAAGAAATCCAAACACGTGTCAGGAACAATTTGAGTAATTACACATTATTTGGTTAGATGGTGTGCATAGCCTTAGCATTCCAGGAAAAGATGGTTTGTGTTCTTAAAGTCTTCGAGAATATAGTGAGGAAAGTAAGAAGGGTTTTATTTATGTGTTAAAATCTATATTGGAGCAGTATTTAGACTTGTTTAATATATTTTTCATACTTTTGAACTGGAAATAATTTATAGATTAACATGTAATTTATGATCAATAACATCCATGTTTGCTTTACTTTCTGAAAATATAACGCAGTAAATATTCCATGAATTACCAGGCATATCATCTAGCAAAAGTTCGATTTCTATAACAGCAGTTGATCCAGATACATAAATATTAGGTTAATGTTTTGAAACATAAAAAAACAATGGATATACTATTTTAAGGTAATTATAGTTAACAATAGTTCCGTTATTAAAGTTTCGATGTTTGAAACCTAAATGTAAAAATCTTGGATAAGCATCAGAATAGTTACCATTATTCTTAGTAAAATCACATTTTAAATCTTCTTGGAATATTTATATCGATTCACTTTCACTTCAATTCTATTCATATGATCAACTATCATGCTATTTTGTGAAGCATTATCACCTTTTTCTGTATTCTGTAATACTAGAACAATTTTTGTTGTATTATATCTTTCAGAAACTACTCCCCATGTCAATTCTTTGGCATTTTTATTACCACTTTTATAAGTATTACACGCTTCCCATGTTAATTCAAATAAACTCTATTTTTATAGAATCTATAAATAAACTCTATTTAAATAGTTTACCTTTCAACTCATTTTTAATGAATAAACTAGGATTTAATGTTGGTAGACTCCAAGATAAATACATTATATCTACTTAAAATTTTGAAAACCCTTTCTTACAATCATATTATTGTTACTATTCCTTTTCAACGCAACTTGGCGTGTAACACCTCGAAACACTCGATTATATCTTGACAAAATCCAAATAACCTCTCTAATGGTAAGAACATAATAACTTAATGACCGTCTTTTGTTTTATTGTATTTTTTTAACAGAAAACTGTTAAATTCATCTTTCGTCTTTGTTTTAATCGTTGAATTTTCAAGTGCCTTTGCAGCAGGTTTAAAATACTTACAAACTCACTTTCTTGTGTAATTGAACCAATTGTATGCGTCTTATAAATGAACCAATTATACCAAAATATATTTGTGGCTGCTTTTCGTTAATAATCATCAAACAATTCTAATGGATTTTTCAACAGTTGTTAATATACCAACATAATCAATATATTCAATTGCTTCACCATTAATGACATATTCAGCATTTCTAAACAATTTCTACCCATTATTTGTCAAAGTAGTCATATCTTCAGCACTCATATTTGACAGCTCATCTCAGGTCATTTTTATTTTTGCATGAAGGTAACTATCACCAGGAGGGATCCAAGATTCTAAATCTTTTTTTTTATAAAGTTAAAATTAGATAATTCTGAAACATTAACATTTGTTTCTCCAATTTCTGCAAATTCATATTTCATTATTGAATCATCAACAATAGGTTTTTCAAATGTTTGCAAATAAGGAGCAGCAACTTCATTAACCTCCATTTATATTTATATAGAAATTTATCAAATAATATTTAATTAAATTTTTTTAACCCTTTGCCTGTAATCAACGCATTTAGTAGATCTCGACCTCTTCTATCTATATACATTTTATCATTCCCAAAAGCTTCTTTCATCATTTTTTTTATTTCTAAATACATCATCTAATTCTTTTCTATTTAAATAAATGAATCCTCTCCAATATTCAATATGTCTATTTTTCACTAACTCTAGTTGAGGTCAAATCATATTAGTATACATTGACAAACATCCATCCTTTATATTTTTCAGGGAAGTTTTGATGAATTCTGAGTTAGCTATTTTCTTAAAGAAAATACCATTACCACTACCGAATTGTCTTGTGTACAGCAATTGTTTTTTATTGATCAAAATTTATTATAGTAAAAGAAATTATTAAACATTTTTCCACAATCAATTATAAGAAAAAGATTGATTTAAAACTAATTCACTAACCATTAAACTTTTTTCAATCTTATTATGCTTGCTTCAAATTTAAAACATAACCAGCATTATCACTATTCAAATCGATAAGTCCACCTATATGAACTGTAATGGACATTTTCAAAGAATTAATACATTCTTTTCGATTTCAGATTTTGCCTTTCTTTAGGAATTTCTATGATCAAGCAACCTGGTTTAGTATCAGGTGCAAATGTCCATACTACATCAGATCTAACCCCATTAACGACTGAGCTGTTGACTATGGTACATGTACTTGAATTTTATCCACATTTCTTGTAATATTGGGATCTTTTGCACCGTCATTAACTTTATCTGATAATATAACATCATGTTCAAAACCTAAAATAATACTTAAATCACTATTACATTAAAATTTATAATTATCTTTCAATAATATAACGAATCTCATTGTTTCAGGATTAGATGCAACAGTCATTGCACAATTTTCTCTAAAAGCATTAAAGTATTGACTTAGAAAGTAATTGAAACACTCGTCATTATACATACCATTGGGTATAACAGCATTTATCGATTATTCATCTTAATGTTTTCTAAACTCAGACGTATTGTTTTAAAATTTATCACTAATATTATGCCATAATTACCATATTTCACTTTTATTACCTTCAATAATAATAAAACCCATTTAATAGAATATTTTTTAAGAAAAAAATTCTTTTGATAAATTGTATTATATTCATTTTTTAATATTTTATTTTCTAATAAGGAATCTAACAAACTTAAAGCCTCATGTCTAACCTCATCTGATGTTTTTACAGCAACTCTACTACCTATTAGACTATATAATCGTTCGACCATATCATTTGCATTTAAAAACAATGCAGTTCCTACTTGTGGTATTAAATAAAAAAAACAAGTTTTTTTGAACTAAAAGTAAGGAGCGACATTAAAACTTAAAACGAACAGAAATTACTCCATATAAGAAAGCTTTTTAGCTTCTGAACCAGCAGAGTCATTTTCTTTTAATTTCCTATGTAAACCATGAATCCTTGAAAAATTAGAGTAATATAATTCTAAATCCTTATCTTCCAAAAGCTCATCTTCAATTTTCTTACACTCAGCTTTTCGCTCTACCCAGGGTTTTGTTTATTGATTCCTTTACAAAAAAATTATTTTTCTTGCAGCCGCATAGTTTGAAAATGCCTTTAATCATAGGCACATCATTTTTTTCGACACTGCTAGAGTCATTGAAGTAACTGCAGCAATCTTTTTACATCGCAAACAATAAATCTTACATTGTAAATTCATTTCCATTTTATAAAAGACTGAAATTATTAGATAAATTTTCTAAATAATAAATATCACTTAAAAGAAGGCAATAGAATTCCCAGGCTTGACTATTTTGAAGTCTGGAGAATTTGTTTAATAAAACATCGCCGAATAAATGGCTGACATAGCAGAAGTGATAAAAACTTTGTTTACAACGAAGATCCAAATTCGTTAAAATAAAAAATAAACTATCACATCACACAATTCATGAATTACGCACAGCCGCAAAACCATGATATAAAAGCTGTTGATAGAAAAGATGAACTATTAAATAAAAAAAATCATCATAATGATAAAATATTACTTGAAGATAATCTGATTGAGTTAGAGCGTAATGAAAAGCGTCGAGATGATAAGAAACCCTACAGATTGAACATTATTCCAGGTTTAAAAATAAGGTTAGAAAGTGATATAATAGAAAATAACAAAACTATTTCAGATTTATGAAATCAATTTAACACTTAGAGAACAAAGATATTATTAAACTTAATTATTTAATAAAAATCAAAACAGATTCCAACTGCTAGAAATCATAACGAAGCATTCAATGGATTAGAAAAAAAAATCACTTACAGTTAATATTTCAATGAAAGCAAATGGAGCTGATTTTGGGCCATTTTTTGACTCTGTTGTTAGAGATTGCAGAAATTGAATGAGTGATAGAGATAGTTACAGAGTTCAATTTACAACAAGCGTAATATTTTATTCTCAGAAGGATAATGAAGAACTCTGAAGTATCCATTATCATAGCTATTCCTTGATTTTTAATAAAAACAGTGACATCGAACAAGGCCGTCTAAACAGTAATCACAGGAATATACACAAATTAGTCATATAGAATACATCCAAAACAGGATTACAGTTTGAAAGAGTCGATGTAATTTATTATCGAATGATAATATTACCAAATTATGTAGGAGATACTGATAAAGAATTGCCTGAATTTTTAAAAAATAAAAAAGGTTGCATTAATACAAAAAATGATGATAATAAATGCTTTCTTTTGTCAATACTCGCTTATCTTCATCCAACTATAAATCATGCAAACAGACTACCGAACTATGAAAAAACATGAAAATTATTTCAACTTTAGAGAGATTACTAATTTTACAATGGATATTCAAGACATTTATAAGTTTGAAAATAAATATAATGTTAAAATTTATTTATTTGAAATTAGTAAAAATAAAGTAGGTAGAGCTCATATTCCGAAAATTAAGATCAACGCCAAAATTGCAACACGTGTGATTAATTTATCCTATTTTAATAATAATTATATTTTAATTAAACATATAAGTAGATTATAAGTATACATAAGTAGGTAAAAGTAGATTGTTTGTTCTGACACTGATTGCTATGTTTCTTGTCTTGGACCACGACAGTTGGGTCATGAAATGGACTATTACAGGGGTCGTTCCTCCTTGTCCGGTTACGGTCTCGGCAATTGGTTTGCTAAGCTGTTTTGCTCTGCACTACCCTAAATTTTTAATATATTGCATGGGTTGCCACGGGTTTTGCGTCCTCTATACTACATGATTGGGGCTCTGGGAAGGACTTTAAAGAGAGCGTTTCAGAAAATCTCAGGTACGGCACGCAATCCTTTGGCGATTGGCGACGGTAATTTTTATTACCGTGAACAATTTTATCCACAACAAACGCTCTCTGAAAATGTACATTTTCAAATTTATTCCAGTGAGGATTATTTCATAAATTTGACATCCACTTTTATAGATGTGCACATCATTGTCAAAATATCTAACAATGGAAAACCATGTGCAGCAGAGGGGTTATCCTATGAAAATTGTGTAATACACAATTGGTTAAACAAATCAGTGTCTACATAAATGGAACATCGGTGAGCAAAAGCAATAATATTTCTAATTATGCAAGTTATATACAATTCTTGTTGATGACTCCAACGCCCTATAAGAAATTGAGACGTATGGTTATTGGATATGAATATTAAACTACAATCACGAATCAACGACATTACTATGGGTACACGTACCTGTACCAATTCGTCATTTATCAATGGCAAAATTCCTTTAAAACTTTCTTTGGGTTTTGTAAAAAATGCAGGTGCCTTTTAATCACGGACAGATTTTCCACCTAAATTTGAAATGTTTAGATTTTCCTCTCTTGTATGCAAAGTAAAAGGGATTCCACTCTACAATTTATCTTTTGGTAAATCCTACAGGATCATATATGAATTGACAATGCAATCTTTAGATCAAGATTAACAACTATTTGAAAATGGTATAACCGAAGAAATGTTTGCAAAGCTCATGTTATCATTGTATTGGATTTGTCCGGTACTCAAGGATTATAGTCGTAACGGGCACACTATGTTTAGAGTGCACCTTTATAAAATCATTGGAGGAGGGTTTAGCATTGATCTCACTAAATCTATTTGAAATCTATTGGAAAATTACCCCTGATAGCAGTGTTCTATTACACTCGGGATCATGAACACAAATAAATAATCAATGTATTCAATTTGGATCCCTAAATGTCTAAATACCAGTATTATTACATATACTTGGATTTCTTTGACCATATCCAAAGTGTAAACAATATCCCTATCAGTGTTAACAGTAGCCCATGAACTGTAAAGATGGGGCATTGCCTATGGATCTTTCAAACAGCAAAGACTATTGAATTTTTGTTCCTTTTGGCCTACCATTTGCTTTCTACACAACTCACATTAAAACCATTCTTTAGCAAAGTGGAAAATCTATTATTCAAAATCGGAAGCGATTATAAATTTTAGAAGTTGGTCTCAAGAAGTTATAGTTTTCATGCACTATTATATTTTATTTTTTGATGTCGCAGATATACTTACAGTGAATATCTTAGCACTATGATGATGATCCTCGACTGGACGATTCTCTAGTTGAAAACATTCTCTGCTGCCTGTGTGAATTTCAGTGCCCTAAGAGTAAAATGCTTTAAATATGATTGTCATATTGTTTATCAATAAAGCTTGTATGTACAAAACTCTACTTTCTTTAGATTTCTTCTTCCACGTATATGTAACCATTTTTCTTGATAAGCGCCGGCAGCTCGTCAGGATTCAGCTTGTATTCATCTTGGCACACGAAGTCAGGGTCACATTTTCTACAATATAATGTAACTTCAGTTTCATTATATCTCTTCGTAAAGTCCATAATACTATTTTGATTCATACTATAAAATTCGCGTGTTTCAATTTGCTTATTCGGTTCAATGTTACGTATAAAATTCTCATATGAAGAATCACTTTCTGTAACAGCTAAATCAAAATCAGTAGGTTTATAATCATAGTAGCTGATATCTTCACAGTGATGTCGTAAAAACCAGGCTCTCTTATTATTCCAAGAATTGAATCATAAATCAGGTTCTTCTTAAAAAAAAATTTAGACGATAACAGTCTCTTAAAAACAAACTGGAATCACGTTTAGTTTTTTAGCAATCATACGAGGGCAAATATTTTCCGATTGATCGCATTTATCGTAGTGACAATTGGAGCATAGGAAACCTCCAATGTGGGGATCAGAAACATTTTCAAGGCAGGAATTACAGTCTTTAATTTGTACTGCGTATCCTCTATACAATTCACATGAATTGCATAATTTACACTTTTCATTACAGCCACCAACAATTGTACAATTCATACAGGATGACCAACTGCTCAACGTATACAAACATAATGGACATATGTAAAACATTTCAACGTTGACTGTCCCACTGCTAGACATAAACTGACTTGTAATCAATAAAACAAATGTCTTCTAGGAGGAGGAGGAATCGAGTGACGTCACAAAACATGTATAGACAAGATTTTTGACTTATTTGTTGTTGCCTTGCAAAATGGCTGTCTAGGTAGTGGTTAAAAGAATAATCACAATATCGTTATGTTTTATTTCAATTAATATATCAATAAATTGAATAAATGCATCTGGGCCACAACGTAAAAGTTTCATTCAATAGTTCAAACATGGAGATTCATTTCTCATTATATGGTTAAACATTCTTTGAGAAAACATTTTCCTTTGAAGAAATAGCTCTAGAAAATCCTCATCAAGAATCGAGCATTTTTCCAAAGCCAATAGATTTCGTATGATTTTTTGGTTCTCAAATCCAGTCATTTTAAATCCTGACACTCTCACTACCGATTACAAGGATTCTTTCTCACTATTAACAAACTTACTCCTTATTTTTATATCGATTCAAATCGTTGTCTTCAATATATTTCACTGATGCATTTAATCCTTCCCGTAATCTGTGTATATGCATTATATTCACTTTTGCTGCAAATTATGACTCCTCTTCCGACTTTATTAGAAATTAGAGGTACTTGATTATCAAGCAAAATCTCACAACATAAAACAACCGAACTTATTGCCTTCAGTCAGCTAGCCTAGCTAATGTGCTTGATGAAATAACATATTGTGCAAACATCTCGTCCCATTCTAGGGTTAGCCGGCAATTTCTTGTATTTCCTACTGCAACATTAGGCACTCTAGGCTTCGTTTCGCCATTGCTAGCGCCTTCAATATCAAATTGAGTAAAAACATCTATTACTGAAGAATAAAATCCTTGATGTTCATACAGTGAACTCTTTTTCAATACTGAAGCAGATCTAGCAAGGCACGTACGATTACGTCACCCTCACTTGTAAATATTGGACCACGATCAATTTTTTACAACCAGGACTTCCCCGCTTGACTAACGGAGTCTAACAAACCCTATTAAGCATAACCCAAACTCTATTACATTCTCATTACAACCAAAGAAATCCTCATTTGGCGGGGTCTCGTAGTTTTTTTGAAGAATTCCGATTATGTAATTAACACTTGCGTCTCTTGGAAAACACTCCCTATTACGCAACATGCACTTGCATCTTGCCCTGAAGGGGTCATCGTTAGACCTTCTACGTAATCTTAAGTCATTAAGGGGAAAAAAGAGTAGTGGCTATGGGTCTTGCAAAAACCATCTTGGGGATACTACTTCTGTAGGGGAAATGCCATCCCCAAAGTCATAGTTATTGGACCTTTCAACTACGCTGAATCAAAAATATATCTCTAAATTTCCATTGGATGTCTTTATTCGAGAACTAAGGTCAACGCCAACAAATTCAAAAGTTTGCCCATGCGACTTATGTATTGTCATTGCAAATGCGATTCGAAGTAGAAATTGATGTCGTTGAATAGTAAATTCAAATTGATCTTTACTAGAGTCCACTGTAATTCGAGATATATGAACTTCTTTTCCTGTTTCTTTCCCAGTAATGCTCCCTCCTCAACGCCCCGCTCTTTACGCTAAAGTTTTACTCTGTCTCTCAACTCTACTTTTTAAAAAAGTAAAAAACTTTAGCGTAAAGAGCGAGCGTTGATGAGGGAGCAGCCCCTTTCATATACGAAGTAATTTCTGTTCGTTTTAAGTTTTAATGTCACTCCTTACTTTCAGTAAAAACTTGTTTTTTTTAAATTTAATTTCTGAACGTTTTTGAATTAATGCATGTTTTGATTTTGGCCCTCCGCAGATGAATAATTAAAACGAAATTTATATATTTAACTTTTTTGGCTAAATGCCTTTCTCATAGTTTTGACCGAATGGTTTTGAGAAAAAAAGGAGCAGGGGACGAAGCCTAGTTACCCTCCAATGTTTTGATTACTTAAAAAGGCAACTAAAACTTTTAATTTTTTTACGAACGTTTTTATTAGTAAAAGATATACGTAACTTGCGAGTTAGCTTACGTAACGAACTTCTGTATTCGTATATTTTTATTACGTGTATGAGGGGATCATCCCCTCGTCAGCACCTCACTCTTTACACTAAAGCTTATATTTTGTCCCAATTCCTTAAGAATGGTCCCTGAATAACAATGGCCACGGAATAAATAATTAAAATTACTAAAAATAGTTTAGCGTAAAGAGGGAGGTATTAGGAGGAGGCGAACCCTTCATATGCGTAATAATTTCTGTTCGTTTAAAGTTTTAATGCTGCTCCTTACTTTCAGTTGAAAAAACTTGTTCATATATATTCTTTCACTGTTTTTTTAAATAATGATAGAAAATCCTGCGCTCCGTACATGGAAATTATCTTCCGCCATGACAAGTTCCTCCATGAAAAGTTCCCCCAACATATAACCCTCCTCTCAACCTCTCCCTCCAACCAAAAAATCTCCCTTAAAACGTCTGTACACTTCGTAATAACCATTACTATATGTAAGCACTGGTCAAAGTTTGTAACTTGTATCCCCTCCCAGGGGGACTGTGGGGGAGTAAGTCGTCCCCAAAGAAATAGTTATAAGGTTTTTCGACTATGTTTAATAAAATGGCAATCTCACAATTTTGATCTGGGGACTTTGGGAAAATAATTAGCGTGGGAGGGGGCCTAGGAGCCCTCCAATTTTTTTAGTCACTTAAAAAGAGCACTATAACTTTTCATTTCCGTTAGAATGAGCCCTCTCGCAACATTCTAGGACCACTGGTTCGATACGATAACCCCTGAAAAAAAACAAAAAACCAACAAACAAATAAACACGCATCGGTGATCTGCCTTCTGGCAAAAAATAAAAAATTCCATATTTTTGTAGATAGGAGCTTGAAACTTCTACAGTAGGGGTCTCTGATACGATGAATCTGATGGTGTGATTTTTGTTAAGATTCTATGGCTTTTGGGGGATGTTTCCCCCCTTTTCTAAAATAAGGCAAATTTTCACAGGCTCGTAACTTTTGATGGGTAAGGCTATACTTGATGAAACTTAAATATTTAAAATCAGCATTAAAATGCCATTCTTTGGATGTAGCTATTGGTATCAAACTCCGTTTTTTAGAGTTTTGCTTACTATTGATCCGGGTCGCTCCTTACTACAGTTCGTTACCAGGAACTGTTTGATTGAAACTTTGTTTAGACAAAAGTTCTACAAAAACTTCCTCAATGGAAATTATGGCTTCCGTTAATTCAATTTCACTAAGAAGATTTTTATTTCTCAGTTTGAGGATCGCATGCTCGGTGTCACATGTCTTCTCTTCATTTTCATTTTTGACACGCTCTAATTCTCGTTTTCGTTTATCTTCTAACCGCCCCTGTCTTTACTCTTCATTTTCATTTTGACACGTTTTGATACCGACCGTTGCATATCTTCTAACCGTATTTGTCAATTTTCTTCATTTTTGCTTTGCTTACTTCAGTCAATTTAGCAATGTCCTTTGCTTTAGCTGCCCGTATTGGTGTTGTCGTAACTGATGGTCTAGGTTGTTCATTTTCACATCTTATCATGTTTGATAGTTCAGGTTTTCGCTCCAAAAAATTATCACTTATAGTAACTGTGACTGCAAATTTTCGTTGTTTGGGGCCTTCTTTAGTATATGAGATCATCGAGGAAGGGGCTTTGGAAAAATATTAAATAGCCCGTCCCCTTGACTATCTGGATATAAGCCCCTCTTGTCCCCCCTTTAAAATGCTAGAGATTCGCTCCTGGTTTTGGGAGTAGAAATGTCAAATAAAGAAAATGACATGAAAACAGAATATAAATAAAACTTATGAAACTTATCATGCTATCATTATTTTTTTTCTGAAAAATCTAGCCTGAAGAAAGTGGGTCAAGTTCACACAAAAAACCACACAAGTCCGCAATAATTCATGTTGTTGTGTGCAGCAAAATTTCAACAGGCAGCCACAATAAAGAAAAACAAAAATACATTAATATTTTTTACTAGATTTTACTTAATTTGACTGCTAGACTTACAAATTAGCAGAACGTTTGCTTGATCGAACCTACTAATGACTTACATTAGATGTGGCTCCTAGGGATTCCGTTCCAATTGGATCATAGCGCCGTATTCAGTTGTTTTGTACATGGCGTTCCATCGCCAAGTAAGTATAGTAAGCGGACAAAATTGTCTACTTATATTTTTGTCTAGTTACCTTCAAAAACTGGATAAAAGAGAGAGCACTACAGAAGGAGACGAAAAGAACGAAGATAATGAGAGGTGAAGAGATTCTTTTAGAAAGTGGTAACTGACATTACATCAAACCTTATTTGCACCACGGAGCCTTGGTGCTAAAAGTGACCATTGAAGTTTAATTAATTAAAAACTAATTATTAATTGTATATTAATAAATATATCAAAAGAGCTGTTCCTTCCTTTTAATCTATTTATCCAAACTAATTAAGTCGTGATCAAAATTACATACCCAGAGAGAATCAAAATTACATACCCAGAGATAATCAAAATTACATACCCAGAGAGAATCAAAATTACATACCCAGAGAGAATCAAAATTACATACCCAGAGAGAATCAAAATTACATACCCAGAGAGAAGCTCCACTTTCAGATCGTCTGCTTGTTTATTCGCCTTCTGTAATACTGTTAGCAATAATATAGCTAAATCTGCACCGCTCGTTTGCTATAAAGAAAAAAATAAATCATAAAACCGAACTAAACTATTGCATACTATATCAGAACATGACCTCTCTTAGTAATAGGGCGCCATTCATCAAGGTGCCAGGGTAATTGCCCTCAAATAAAAAACAAATATATGCAAAATTTATCTCTGCTCGGCATTAACGCAAGCTAATTTCCTAAAAAAAAGGCTACTTTAAAAAAAAACACGAAAAAAAGAAAAAAAACTTTTTTATGGGATTCTTTGGTTACCCCTGAGGTGGTCTTCCAGGTATCATTCCAAGGCTATGGAAACAGCAAGTACCGGGGTTTTGTATCATGGAGGGGGGACAACCCTGAAAAAGGTGGTTTATGATTTATCAAATAATTCGGGTGTATTAGTCAAAACTACGCCACACTGTCCTGCGGTTGTGGAAAATGAAATGGAACTACTTTATGAAATACAGATTTTCCCGTAGAGGAGAAAAAAAAAACTGTGATTTTTATTAAAGTTAAATACAAAAAATTCATGAAAATTTTCTTAAAAAACATAGCTCATGCAAGACATTAACTCGGCCAGAGCAAAAATTGCTGTATGAAATAATTCATGAGCGGGAGTCTAAACCACGTTAAGATGCTGTTTGGTTGTGGTAAACAAAATGGATGTAATTAGCACACCATGAATTTTCCGCATAAAAAAATAAGAAAGTGAGTGTGTTTATTTACTATTATTAAATTAGAAATTAGACTGCACATTTCAAATGAATGGACAAACAAAGAAAATATCAGTCTAAAAATGAAAAAAAAGAGACAAAAACGAAAATAATCGTCCTAAGCATCGAGAGATTTTTGCCATAAGTCATACATAGTAATTTCTGCTCGGCAAGTTTAATGTCTTCATATAAGCTAATTTCTGTTTAAGTAAGTTTTAAACTCGGTCTCTACTTTTCAAGGAAAAGTTTTGGTTCAGTTTAATATCATTCCGGTTGGAAATTAATATAATTTTACAATGATAGTAGAAGCACCCCCTAAAAAGTTTTACTCATAGTAACAATCGTGCTGATTAATGATAGAAACCTACCACTATCAGCCATGGTAGGAATAGAAGTAAGATTTAAGATTCCGATATCGGACTCCGATTTAGACTCAATAAACCTAGAAGAATAAATACCAACTTTGATTGAAATCGAACACTATTTGAGGGATACAGATATAATCTTATTCATATTGGACTCCTCTATTTGTGAAATCCCCCTCAGATTTGAAATGAACGATGCCATATACCCTTAGAACTAAATCCTTCACTTTAGGCACTTCAACAACAAAGATTGCAATTCCTTAATGACTCTGGTTTTCCAGAATATAAAAATTTCCATGATTCGCAAAATATGCCCTAGACATATTCTGATTAGGACTTCTTTATTGCATTAGCAGTATGCCATGAGAGAGGTATGAAAACTCATAAAAACCAACTTTGGGGGAAATAAAGCACATACAGATTGAAAATCTTAAGGAGGAAGAAAAGTTTTTCATTTTTCAATGAGAATAAAAAAATAGCATTTTAAAATGAAAATAACTAAAAAAAGGCGTTTTTTGAAATCTATAGTGGGATCTAACTGGGGGCCCATGCCCCTTCGTGGCACTATAAACCCCAAAATTGTAACCACCAAGTTCAGAAACCCTTGAATTTTGGTTTTGGTGAGAACCAAACACTATTTGTAAAAATATACTTAGTATGTTTTGATCCAAAACATTCATATTACAACCTTAATAGTTTTTGCTAAAGGAGGTGTGTCATTGGCGAGGATAAAGAGATCTCTGACCACAAGAAGAGGCCGGAAATTCTCAAAAGGAAGAAGACCATTGATAAGATACTAGGTGGAGCCAAAGTTAAACAACAAAGTTGAATTCCTGCCAGATCTCAATTAATTCGCAAAGCGATGAAGGTTTTAGAAAACCACAAATATCCTTGAAAAGACAACTTTCCCTTAGAACTACACAAATAGTGCCCACAGTTACAACTAAATAGCTTTATTACATTTGTGATGGGTTCACTCATCTCCCATAGAGTCAAATACATTAGTCATTCTCCTTTTCTAGAAGAAAGACAATAAGCCAGAGCACAAAACTTACCATGGGATGAGCTGGATAAACATAACTGTAAATCTATTTGTAAAAATAATATTGAACTGCTTTATGGAGGCAAGGGAGACAAGAACCCCCAAAAATCAAGCTGGCTTCTGACCAGGTAGAGACTACACTGACAACTACTTTGAGCGTCGGTTCATAATGCGGCCAATTGAAAGGCATAACCTGTCTCTGATTCTACTAATCCCGGACTGCATTCCCGCATTTGACTTGATGACTTATCAGCAAATGTTGATAAGTCTAGGATACGATCCAATACCACTTAAGTTTGTCAAAATCACGAAGACTTATCATGATCAATCAATGATCTAGGTAGGAAGTTACAGCAAAAAGACAACAATTAGACCTAATTATCAATTCTCGAATGCCACTGATATATAGATTAGCCTTTAACAAGAAGTATAATTCGACAGGCTCTCAAATTTGAATTAATACAGGATTCTTTTAAATTAACATCAATTTTAATCAAAGTCCATTATCAGTTAAGTTTTCCTAAGTATTTCTTGGCTCAATTTCAGAACAATTTATAACTCTTCTCGAAAACGATGGTCAAATTGAAATTTGGGAAAATGTCTACTTTTGGATGAATTTTGATTAAAATAAGACTGTTTTCTCTCTCCAGCTTCTTTAACTACAGCATAGATTCATCCATGCTGATATTGATACTGATAGGATCATTGATCAAGTAATCAACAATCCCCTGTCTTCCATTCTAGGAGTCCAGATTGGACACAAACGTTTGGTCGGCAGCCCTGCCTACACTGATGATATTGGTATTCTTTAAAACCCAGAGGAAGCACACGGAATACTCGACATTGGGGAGGACTGAACAGACTGAATATATCATTGGAACACAGATGGGGAAATTTGTGGCATAAAACATTTTTTTTTTCACTAGTATTAAAACTGGTGGAACAGGAGTAGGTTGACAAGCTTATTTCGAGTTCTGTACTGGTGAATCTTACAACACTGGTATACAGCTGAAACTATAGAAAACAGAAGCTTTTTCTTCCCTTTGTCAACCCCTAATGAACCGCCACAATATCAGTATATTCGCACGAGATTTTGTTTCCGCAAGGCATTGGTCTCGACAATTCTCCTTCATCGTTACGAAACTAAGTTCACGTTAAATACAGATACACAGCAAATGTGAGACAGATAGAGAAACACTGGCTAGACAACCAAGCAATTATAACTAAATGTTTATCTGTGTCTTACACAGGCCATCAAGTGCCTCTCGCAATTCATACTTCTAGCAAAGCCCTTTAGCTCTTGGAAAACAAATTAATTTGGGCAAAATATATAGAAAATTATAGACCCTGATGAATCCGATATTGAGCAAATAGTATTCTTGTGTACGTAGCAAAATTATAACGGAGACTCAATTAATAATACCAATTATTAATAGGACAACCGTCGTAGAAAACTTCCTCGTGGTTCCCCAGTCCCAAAGAATTTTAGTCCGTAAACTGAATGGTGCGAGGTGTCATGAAAACACTCCACTCTGAACCCGACATAAGCACAATCTATGCAGGGGCACCACCTCCAACGCTCAGGATGGGTAAAGGTGCATCAACTCTGATCTCCATCTAGGAGATGCACTGACCCTCGGAGTTGGGCTAACCACCCGACAAGGCGTCTGTTACCTGGTTCGAATGCATCAAAATAACCCTGAGATCAAAATGACCTTCCTTCGACAACTTTTGGTGCGTCCCCAGACAATCCAAACGGTCATAATTATGGTAGCCCAATGAAATGTACGAGGTCACACAATTAATTTCGACTGGTTTCGATATTAGTTGAACTTAAAATCATCTATTATACACATTGCCAAGACCAATTTCAACCAGAAGATACAAAGCAGCGATATTGTCATACTGGGATAAACGCTTCTCATGATCCAATACACACCGACCGTGCGAAATATGGGGGAGTAGATGTTTCTGTTTATATTCAGAAGCATATAATCGAATCATGTCTGAATCTCCCAAACTCAGTAGGCAAAGAGGTTCTACAGGTTAGGGTGACCCGTACAAAGGGTTCTGTGACTATTCAGACTATACAGAGCTCTCCAACCTGCCGGAATACTAGATACCTTGAAACCTCCCTTAATTTAGCACATAAATTTGTATGTCGATGACTATGGCTATGATTTTTATATGTTTAGTGCCTTTTATAATTGCTATGGATGTGATATGTTTATCTTTTATAATGGTAAGAACTATCACCTACCAGCATGACCGTATAAGTCAACCATTATCTTCCATGGACACTTCATCATAGCATATGGCTTCGTAGCAAAAATACTAATAAGATGGGATTAAACCTGTATTATCTTTCTCTTCCTATAGTGCATAAAAAAAAAACAGCTAAATTTGACACCTACCATGACCCAAACAGATCATCTTATCTTGATCTCTTCTTTACGGATTACTCCAATTCTTTTAAGGTTGATACTCATGCCTTTACTAGTTACCACACTCCCGTCATTGTGGGTGGAAATCTTCGCCTTCCTCATCCAATAAAGCACGAGCGATCAATCATGCAATGCAAAGGAGGCAACTGGAATGGCCTAAGAAACACACCTGCTGCAGAGTAGTCTTCCTCCTTGAGGAGCCTAAGAAAGCTGTATAAGACTCCACCATGTCCATAGTCGACTATACCACAAGCTATGTCACTTCGAAGTGGATCAAGGTATTTAATGTTGCTCCTTAATTTCAGTAAAAAAAAATTGCTTTTTATGGTGAATTTCTTACCAAAAATACTTCCAATCATACTAGCTAATCCCCCTCTCCATTTAAAATTTCCCGTGAAAATTATCCCAGGAAACTATCTTCTGCACAGAAAATTATCCCCTAAAAAATTCTAGAGTATTTCGCAGAACCAAATATTACATATAGACGATGAACAAACTGCACAGCTTACAGAAATTTCCCAAGCGGCTATAGGGTCATGTCATCCACATATACATAGTTATTGGACCTTTCAAGTATGGTGAATCAAATGACTCTGTCAATACTATGATCAGATGTGGGATTTGGAGCAGAAAGAGACATGGAAGGGGACCTAGTTGCCCTCAAATCTTTTTGATCCCTTAAAAAGGGCACTAGAATTTTTTTTTTATCTCCGTTCAAATGAGCCCTCTACCAATCTCCTAAGACCCTTGATTCAATATAGTCACCCCAAGAAAAAAAATAATAAGCACGCATCCGTGATCTTTCTTCTGGCAAAAAATACAAAATACCCCATTTTTTTAAGTTAGAGGCTTAAAACCTCTAAAACCGAGGTTTTCTGATAAGCCTAATCTGACGTTGTTATTTCCATTAAGATCAATTGACTTTTCGGGTTTTTCCCTTTTTTTCAAAAATCAGGCACATTTTCCCAGGCTTGTAGCTTTTGACGGGCAACATTAAACTTGACAAATTTTATATATTTTGAATCAGCATGAACAGCCAATTCTTCGGAAGTAGTTAAAAAGTATTGTCAAATTCATTATATACTTCTATATAATAAAATATATTACGTTGCAGGCAAGATCGTATTCATAAAGATGGTTCAACTATTATAATAAGTAAGAAAACATATAGATCATTTGACCTTTTGGGGACCTTTTCTTCCTTTTTCGAAAATAGGGCAAATTTCCTCAGACTCATACCTTTTGACGAGTGACGTTAAAATGGACTTGACTTACTTAAGGCTCCTGCCGCATGGTATGTGGCGTAGAGGGAATAGCAACCTTGCTCCTCTAGGTGGACATATCTACTGCTATAAGGGGAGCCTCGACAGCAGCAATATTGGCCATGCTGAGGAACTTTCAAAGGATGTCCTTCCATTTGGACCAAGGTCTAACCTTCGGGCGTAACCAACTATGGGATGTGGGGTCAAATTCTATATGGTTCTAGCAGGGGCTTTCAGTGATATACGGTGACACCCAAACCCTCTGAGAATTCGTTGGGTGATTTGTGTTACATCCCATCGGGGAGTGTATCTTCATACGCCTATAAATATGGGTAGAACTACAGATAGAACTGAGCCCGGACGACAGAAACAGCTTTCACCATTCGGCTGCCTTGTTCCACGTCCACGGAGCCATCATTCGCAATCATGCAGCCAAGATAGATGAAGTTAGTAGCAGCTTCAACGTGGGCTCCACCAACAGAAATAAATTCCAGTGGAACAACTAGGACTGGCGGCTCGACTGTCACTATTTTTTTGGGGGGGCCATTTTACATCAAGCCCAACTTTTTCAGCTTCTTCCAGCAGGACATTCAGAGCATTTATAAGCTGTTGCAAGGAGTCAGTAACACGATGCTGGGACGGCAACACACCTTTGTCAGACAACACTTTCGATGGTAAATGACGCACTCCGCTTCACATTCACTTGGATGCAGCCCTCGGTTTCTTCGTACAGATTTTCAAGGAGTAGACAAAATTTGGCTGGGAGTACGAGAAATCAGACTATAAGTCATAGATATTTACAGTTCACCGAATCGAAGGCAGTCTTAAAGTCCACAAAGACTACAAGCTTCTCTACGGAATTCTTTGGTCTTTTCCACCAAATACCACATTGTAAATTCTATTCAACTGTAGACTTTTCTGGCATAAGCCCAGCCTGTTGGATTCACCTCTTCCTTCGAAGAAAATTCCTGGTCGAGCAGTCATTCTAAAGAGCTTTCCGGGAATTAAAAAAAGAGTAATCCCTCTGTAGTTTGAGCATATGCACTTGCTTACCTTCCTTTTTCATGGAGGTAAGATGATACCCGCACGCCAGTCCCTCAGAAACCTTTCTGTGTGCTATATTAGCCTATAGAGAAGAGTATTACCGACCCCGCGTTCTTGAGGAACTCTCCTGATATTCCAAACAATACTGTATCTTGATGATTCTTCAAACGCTTTGTTGCTGGCTGAATTTTTATATATTTAGAATCAACAGAAAAAGGCAATTCTTACAATATATTGAATTTTCATCAGAATCGCTGTTTTTAGGGTTGGTTGCTATAGGGCCAAGTCGCTTATTATTTTGAACTGTTTGAAACCTGATGCCCACGATTGCAAAAAACTGAATTGAAGGTCTTTGTCATTAAAATTCGAATTTCCGCTTTTTCCTGATGTTTCAAGACGTATTTACTTTACCAGATAAAAAAGAGATGCAGGCAAAGACCAAATAATAGATAGCAAAGGGCAATAGATATAAAACAGAGAAAAAAATACCTGATCTTTTTCAAGAAATAGAAGGGCTCCATCCATAAGCAAAGCTATTAATTCCTCATATTTCTGTTGCCCAAGATATCTAAAAAATAGATCACTTATTTTTTTTTTCAATGAATATCTAACAAACAATAGATGAGAACCATAGATTAAGATACAGGTTTAAACTGTTTCTAAGTCTCTAGAGCATTTTTTAAATAATAAATTTTCTGAAACGAAATTTTTTGAGATATTTAGATAAACAGATTATCAAGAAATAGAAGGGCTCCATCCATAACCAAAGCTATCAATTCATCATATTTTTATTGCCCAAGATACCTATAAAATAGATCACTTATTTTTTCAATGAAGATCTAACAAACAATAGATGAAAACCATAGATTAAGATACAAGTTTAAACTGTTTCTAAGTTTATCGAGCATTTTTAAATAATAAATTTTCTTACAGAAATTCCCTGAGACATTTATATAAACAGATTTTCTCCAAACAAATAGGCAAGAAATACAAAAACCAGGGGTGAAAACGGTAAGTCAAGATATGAAAAATATGTATTTAAACAAACAGTTTTTTCTGCTGCCAGAGAGACCGTTTTTGTTGTTATTAGTGTTTAAAAACATATAACTAACACTGAAATAACAGATTTATCATAATGGCAATTATTTCTTGCAAAAGACTGTTTTTCGGTAGCTTAGAAATGATTTAACTGATAAAATACTCAAGACAAATTTTAAGCTTTGAGAGCTTCATTTTGATTAATGACACATAAATTTTACTGATCTCCAAACCGTAAAATCTAATATTTTGTGAAATCACCATAAGCCCTTCTATTGGAAAAGTTTGAGCAGCTTGATCCATTGCTCTATTCATTATCCGTTTTTTTTAGTTATACTTCTTCATATATTAGCAAACACTTAAAAAGAAGAACAAGAAGAAAAATTGTCTTGTCCATCTCAGTTGTCGAGTTTCTACAGTCTACACCACATATTAAGGTTGGTATTGATATTACCTCAAAACTCACAAGCTATCATTTTCCGTCAAAATTCCGGTTGACCACCTTCTGACCAAAGCAATGAACTCAAATTTGTCAACTCGATACAAGAGTACTTATAATAAAAAAAACCCAACAGAACATCAAAAATTTCAGGAATTAGTTGCACTATAAATCTCTGTTGAAATGCAGAGAAATAAGCAGAGGACTGAACAGTTGCGGAAGCAAAGTCCATAACCCCTGACATAAGGAGTTGATCACATAGCAAAAAAAAACTAATTTCACACAATTACATGAGATAACGTTCTAGAGTAATGAGCCTGCTAAAATAGTTTTCAAAGAGTAAATAATAAATAAAAAAAGCTATTTGGAATATGATATATAAAACAAATATGCAACTAGATCTACGTTGCAAAGGCAACGTGAGGTGTTGTGGCAACCTTTGTTCAGCTTCATCGAGTAAAGTGTTGTGAGAGCAACACTTTGGTTTTGTTTCCTCGCTGCGATTAAACGCTGAAGTTGTTAATCTGTAGAAGTTCTTAATATAAATACTAGGTACACCAACTCGCGAAAGTTGCAAACCCCTCACCGCTAAAGATGATTGTAGCCTAACAGCCAATTATTACTTACAACTCCCCTATATGTCTTACCGCTGGAACCAAATTTGTCTTACCATTAAATACACAAGAAGCAATAATAGGTACACCAATTAGCACAAGTTACAAGCCCCTCATTGCAGAAGATGTAAATGAGCTAACAGTCGACTGTTCCTTAAGGCTGTGATTAAGTCAACTTGAAAACTTCGAGCTTCATAATTGAAGTTAGGATAGCCTTCTGTCTCTCAATTCTCTAAAGACCGTTGATTGTCAAAAACCCCTCAAATAGCACTTATTCATTGGCGGAAATAGCAGGATAATTATACCAGCTTGTCAATTTGGTCTCTAGGGGGATATGAAACGATTCTTTCTGGAAAAAAACTTGTAAAAATTTCAGGTAGCCGAAAATATTCTAGGGACTGTTCGAAAACAGGAAAATATATAAAAAAATGGTTGAAACCATCTTACAGGTTATTGTCTTCTACTCATGGTAGTACCGATTTTGTTCTAAAAGCAATATCCTTCACAGAGTACACTTGTGGAAAAGAGCAAGACACTTTCTAAGTTTTGTAAGCAATTAAAGGAAATAGAGCAAAATCCCAGCAAACATTTTGTAGCATCTTCAAGAAGCTACGGCCTGATATTAAAAGCGGTATCTTCCGCCAATGAATAGGCCTACTTGAGTACTTTTTACATATAATTTTTCAATTTTAACATGAGATTTTTGAGCTCCATCCCTTCACTTAATCACCGCTTAAGATTCCCCTATATCTCTTTCAATTGGTTTCGGCCTATTTTTGGTTTCAGTGTGTAGGTCTACCTTACTATTGAAGTTGTCAACCCCTTTAAACTTTCAAACTGGTATATCTCATGAAGGAATTTTTCTACCAAAAAATGAATGACATACACTCTGATCAGCCCATATTGCCGTCGAAAAAAAAGCTATAGAGCTATAGATTGCCGTCGAAAAAAAATCTATCTGTCTTAGTTCAAAAGTTGACTTTTTGCCGTATGCCAAGTTTCCATTTACGTAGTCACCACTTAGGAGCAAAGGATAAGCACTAATTTCTTTAGCAACGAGAGAATTTTAAAGTTTAAGTTTACCGCAATCCCAAGTGCAAAAAACCGAAAGATACATTCAGTTGAAATCACGAACAGAAATGGGTAGAAATAATAGATGGCAGTACTTTCGGTCCCAACTTTTTTATTTCTGTATTTTTTTTCTATTTATCACTCAAAGAAGATATATTGGCTGTGGGGCCAGGTAACTGCCGCATATATTTAACACTTATAGATTTTAGTCCATTTTCAATTTGAAACTGGTGCCTGCCTGCTTGCCTGCTAGAACGGAGCTTTCCACTCGAAAGCAGAAACATGGTTTGATGAAACAAAAGATTCGCTGCATAACTTAAGATAGTTCTCTGTCACATAGGCTATAAAACTCCAAACCACTTCACACATGATAGGCTCTTGCTCAAGGACAGGCAAAAACCATCCTTTTTGGCCCGAAGCAAGAGCTCTACAAAGCTTCCCAAAATGCAAAGTCATATTCATCAATCCGGCCAAGGTCCACACTTACCGTAAAAACTGCAAAGGTTAGACCCTTACCACTTTCTAGGAATAAACTGAAATCGGGGTGCTAGAAAAAAAAACAAAAAAAAAAACGACAAAACCAAAGTGTTGCTCTCTCAACACAATTTCATAACAATAAGTCCTTGTCAAAATTAACAAAATCCCAGCCATTGCTCTCTTGTTAAGTTGATCAGAAAATATTAGCCTACTTCAAATTAAAGCATTTGATGAAATGTATACCCTTCCCTTGTAGAAATTTTGTAGCCTAATTTGACGACAGATACATATCAAAAGATCAAGAGGATTGTTTAGCAGCCACGATCTCACAACAAAACAGGGAAGATACAAAAGAAAGTGGTCAAGGGAAATCTTCCAAAGCTCACACCATCCTTTCCAGCAGAGAAAAGTTATTTCTCTCGAGTTTGGAAATGCCATAGCTGATATATCGCTCAATAGTCCCAAGCAATGGCACCAGAAGATCATATCTTACTATATCTTGTTCAATATGTCAGTAATTCAACAACAAATACCCACTATTCAAAATACTGAAAATTGCCTTTATAAAGTATTACACCAAGAATGATAAAAAGCAAAAAGATACCCCCATGCAAGCCCAAGAGACTCTGGACTTACTATCTCAAGAGCTTAGGGCGAAACAAGATCTTAGATGCAACTCAAAACCGTGACAGAAAATCGAAAGCACTATACTCATCAATGTTGTATTCGAACTTATCCAATTAATACTCATATTTCTTGTCTTTAACATTGCAACATTTGTCATAAATTGGACAGCGAACAGTCAACGTGGGAAGTATTCAATCCAGGAGGATACTACATTCAGCCATGTCTGCTATATTTTCCTATTTGAATAGAAGTTGCAACTGTAACAACAGAGATTATTTAATGCGACAAAATGGAAAGTCGATGAGCTAATCACCGAGGGAGGCTTCAGAAAGACTTCATTAGTCAACCACTATTCTACATAATTGCGTACAATTTTTTAAGTACACACCATCTGAATGACCTTTGGTAAACAGAAAGGAGCATACCATCAAGATTTGTTAAACAGAACAGAATACATCCTGTAGTAATCAAATAAAAATCAGGGTCTTCTTTCTCAAGTTCTTTGATAAGCAAATTAAATACACCATTAGCTGGTTTACTAGTCAAGAAACAAAAAATAAATGCAAAAGTAAAACTAAAGCATAGCTTCTAGATAGTTAGTCTTCTATGCCAATATAAAATTACATTTTAAGTAGCACTTTTAACTTTTAGGGTATATCAGTTGTCAACACAGGGAACCTTCCCCTCTAAAATTTTTCATTGGAGTCGAAACTTGGAACCAAAAATATCTAACTTCTACTTGCTTATGACCTCCTGGAGTTAGTTTCTATTTTTTTTTTATTGATAAATTCAAATAAATGTAAAGGAAATATTTACAATAGTGAACTACTCCCAATCCCAGAGACGGGAGGGGGGGGCTATTAATCCTTCTGTCAGCCTCTTCACCGAGGTCCACTTCAGTTTGTGCAACGAAATGCTAAAGGAACAGGAAGTCAATTTTCAAACACAGTAAAGGTAATACATAGTAGCGAAAAGTCCTATATTCTCCATTGAAAATTTTTGACACAGATCACGTTGACAAAGAAATGTTTGTCATGTTTGAAGAAACATTTCGCTACTGTATTATACTGTGATTTTCCAATATGTATATTACATAATTTGTATTGTTTTAGAAGACTTCTCTTTCTTTTATTTTATTGAAAAAGAATTATGGGTGTGAACTGGAAAAATTCAGTATCTATGTGTGGAGTAATTTTCTCTCTTTAATTAAATTTCACAAGAGCCAGTTTACTCCGAAAGATTATTAATACAAAAACTACAAACAAGACAAAGCTAAAAATAAAGAGAAAAACTGAGTAAAGAACTCAAATTGCAATGACATATAACATCAATAAGTCTAATTAATTATATATCTAGAAATGACAAACCTAAAATAGAGAGTCCTATACATTTGATGAGCTTCATAGAATTGGCCAGCTTCAAGTGATGCTTTCAATTTCTCTAACACTCTATTAGTTCCCCCAGTTCTGTTGTTCTGTTGACTTTCCATTTTGATTCTGAAAAAATACATTTTTTAATGTGATACGATATTAAAAAGAAAATACAAAGAATTTGACAACAAGCAACTGACAACACTGCTAAATTTGACAACACTGACACAATTTTAAATTAGTGGTGTCAGAGGACTTCCAAAGCTATGTGTTTCTAACCCAGAGCAAGTGAGCTTTTAAATGAGAACTTTCGAATTTTCATAGCAAAGGTACATGCTTGAAATAAGCATGTATTCCAACAAACTTTTTCCTATGATTAACAATTTACCCTTGAAATATACAACTACCCACTATCAAAAATTTGCAAGCTTCTATACAGTTTCAAAACTATATAAGATAAAAGTGAAGCAATCAAACATTACGAAAACCTAGAGTCTAATTAAACCTTGAAGTCTTTGTTTGGAGTGTATCACCTTATTTTTAGACTTATTGAGTCTAAAACTTACAGAGAACTTTAAATAATTAAGTGACCATAGCTATTATGATGTTTATTTTTAATATACTTCACAACACAACAGACCTAGACTTCAGATATTTACCTATAATATAGCTATATGACAACTACATTTACACTGGTGACTAGAAAGTAATAATGTTAGCCTAATTAATTGATAATAGACTTTGATGCTTGTTCAGATTTATAGTTTCTTGAACTGCAATCTCAAAGATTATAAGTAAAATCTGTGGTGGTAGTTATGACTTTCATTATTGATTAATTTCCCAACTAATCATTAGTTTCCTTTCTACTTCCTTAGTGCATGACCTTTGTGATCATTTTGATAACAATTTTGAAATTTGCAATCATTTTATAAACTGATTGAGAGAGTACTCTTAATTGAATTTTTCCTATCTGCAAAACTGTTACAAAATTTTCTAGTGACCCCAGTGAGAGTGAGAATCCCAACTCTTCAATAAATATTGAAACATCTCTGAAGGCCATAGCCCCTACTTCTCAAGATTCACTCTTGGGTGTAAGCCAACAAGTACCTATAATTGGCAATTTTAGTGACAATTGTTGTCCAAATGAAGACAGGGTAATTTTGCCTGAAAGCAGTTTGTAGATTTACTCTATGACCATCCAAATGCTTTCCTAATTACAGAAGGGATTTCTTATATTAATGTGAACTATAACCTACTTTTTCCATCTTTCTGCATTTGCAAACAATGGCTGACTTTTACAGCACAGCTACATTGGTGATTACAAAAATTGGTTTGAAAATTTACTGGAAATTCTACAAAGGGAAAGGCTGGAATAAGACATGGAAAGGCTGCAGCAATTCCTACAACAAGACATTATGAAAGTGGTTACTTATCTTAACCAGAAAAATCTTAAATGACCCATATTTATATCTTGGCCATCCAGAGCCCTCCTTTATTGATTCCAGAGTATGATTGGATCAACTTGCTAGTAAATATGGTATAAAGCTAGAGAAGTCTTTTCTAGCTTTCTTTTCTCAAGAAAAGAAAGCATTACTTCTCTTAAAAGGATTGAAATACAATACTCACAGTTGAAGTAACCAGTCAACTTGGGCACCCCTCCCCTTGAATTGCTTCTCATTAGCTTTCTCCTCCCCCTGCAGATTTTGATATAGAAGAAATTATTACTGTCACTAATCCATCAGCCTCATTAGGTGATTCATTTATCAGGTAAAAAAAGTTAGACAAGTATGGCTTGGGCTGTATCAAATAAATAAGAAGGACTTGATCTTTATTACTCTACTGACTGAATTTGGAAAAATGTTTTTCTCTGATCTAGAGGGTTCTTTTCCTGATTGTATTATTTTTAAAAGAAAGCCTAAGTTTTACAGAATAATATGCAGCATCAGTATTGAATTTGAAAATGAAGCTCAAGCAGCCACTTTGCCTGGGATTCTGGAGTTTAGATACTTAGAAATTCAAGAACAGTGCAAGTCTCATTTGAGTCTGAAGCATTACTGAAATACTATATTGTCCTGGGAATTAAATTTGATTGTGAGTTTTTCAGAGTTGTTACAGAGAAAGTGATTTCATGATGATAATTTGCATGTCAAAGTTTCTCTCACACAGAAAAGAACTTCTTTACGAATCTAGCTGGTCTGCTATGAAAAAGCTTTTAAGTCAGTTACTAAATGCCTACAGATTATCATAATGATTTAATTTTTAAATTTTTTATGTCCACTTTCCATAGATTTAGTAACTTTACTGTCCTTACAGATTTAAATTTAAGCATTTTACAGTAGTCCAGTAAGAATACAGTTTTGACCTGGCATTTGAGCCTGGCATTTTTTACAAATATTTTTGGTACCAAAATATTCAGAAAAGTTCACTTATTAACATATCCAAAATTGGCCTAAACCAGTGGTACAGAAATACCTTTTTTTCAGGAAAAAGAGGGAAAGTCATGAATTTAAAATTCCATAATATTTTCTAGATTGAAAGGTCATTTCCTATCAATTCAAATCCGGGGGGACCAAAACAGTTAGCACCATATTTCCATCCTAAGCCAAGGTTAGAGGGGGATGAAAATATGAATTTTAATTTTTGTAGCATTTTGTAGTCTGAAAGATTATTTTCTATTATTTCTAGCCTGGGTAGACCAAAAATGACGTTAAAACTAAAAAATTCAATCATTTAATAAACCACTACCATCCTAGGCAAGGTCAGAAGGGATAAAAATGCCATTTGTGGAATTATAATAATATAACAGATAAATAAAAAATATATAATTGGAAGGCTGTTTCCTGTTATTTCAAGCCTGGGGAGACTGAGAATGACATCATTATTGGAAAATTTCATTAATCAGTACCCCATTTCCACCCAAAGCAAGGTCAACAAAGAATACAAAATTAAAGTCTTCATTTGTGAAGTATTTGGTGGATTGAAAGGAATTTTCTAATAATTAAAGTCTGAGAAGACTGAAAATGACATAAGAATTGAAAAACTAACCTAAACTATTTAGTTTAAGCTTACTTTCTTCATCTCTCTCCCTGAGCTGAAAATTCAAGAGCAACTACAAAATATGTAGTTTAACTGCAGATCCTCTTACATCCCTAATTGAAAAACAGAATATATTTAGAGGTCTACTTGATCTGAACTATGATTTTTACATAGTATTGTATTTTGTATGTGTATTTTATCTGTTCTGATTTAGTTAAGTAGGCAAGTATAATATTAACCTGCAATATTACAAAAATGAATATATATATATATATATATATATATATATATATATATATATATATATATATATATATATACATATATATCCTGCAAGGACATCAAACAAAAGCACTACATAAACAAAAACAATATCACTATGTCCACTATATCCCCATCACTATATCAAGAGGTAAACAATCAAGAGGATCACTGGTGCTTATGTTCAAAACAAGAAATAATCTTTCAGCAGTTATACTATCTAGGTAGATACAACAAAAATTTACAATATTCAAAATAATGTCTCCATAACTAAAAACGTCTTTACACTACATTAGAGGCTGAAAACCAGAAAGAAACAAAATTGTTGGGGAGCAAAAACTGAAGTCAAATTCACACAAACCTCAACAATTATCCCTTCCTTAATTTGGTAGGATTTCATCATATAAGATACATTGTAAAACACTAGCAACCAGAATCATGTACCCAAAAAAGTTTGTCATTTCATTGTTGAAACACACTTGAGTAGCATTATAACCACATCTAAAGGAAATATTAAAACAAAGAAAGTTGCATTTAGAAGCATTTACAGAAAGTTCAACATTGCCCATAGCATCAGTCAGAATGCAAAGATTATTCGCAAGGCCTACCTAGTATAGATAACTAACAGTAGATCATCAATATATGTTGGCTAATATGACTAACACTAGCATTTTTAAAAACACCATAGGACACAACATTTGCAGAAAACCAACAAGCACATTTTCAAAAATACATGGATACAGCACATCAGCTTGCCTGACTCCCTTCTTAACTGTGATTGGCTCAGATATATCAGACATCCATTGCAAATGGACAATAAATTACAATTTCAATACTGGAGAATCTTTACAACAAAAAAAAATTTCAATACTGGAGAATCTTTACAACAAAAAAATTAACACCTGCTCAAACTAGGAAACGAAGTACCTGAAGATGTGCTACATTGTTAAATGCACTTAAAATATCCATCACAGAAAAATAAAGCAGCCTCTTTTGCATTTACGCCAAAACCAACAGCTGGTCATGTATATAATGGGCTAGAGGACAAACAAAACCCACTCTAAACCCCATTTGATCATCAGAAAATCTCCCTAAGTCTGAATTTCAGGCAAGATAGCATACTCAAAAAGCTTGCTCATGAAACGTGATACTGTAGCTGGTTGATACCTGGAACACTGACCTGAATTTTTTCCCTTTTTCAAAACCTATGTTATGATTTCCTTAAAGAAAACTATCTGGAACTAATGACTGAGAATAAGAATGGATCTGGAGCAAGAGCTGAATGTGTGTTAACATTAATGGACACTTAATGGCAATGAGATTGTAACCCAGACTATCCATATCAGGAGCACTTAGCTTCTTAACCATCTTCAAAGAAACTGGGGCCAGCAGAATTAAAATTTGTGTATACCTCGTCCTTCTGATCAATCTAGAATAGGATAAAATTTAGCCATGTCTTTTTTTGCCTTTGAACCCCCCCCCCTCTCTCCTCAGAAGCTGGTTTTAGAGATTATCTTTTAGTCAGATACTTTGGAATAAACAAATTTTAAAATTAGATGTTTTCTTGCTGTGTCAGTAAGTACATGCACCATCAGAAATCACCATCAGATAATGGTAGATATCACCATCAGATAATGACAATATTTATTTATTTTAATTTAAACAGAAAAACAGCAGAGTAAGCCATAAACTGTATTGCATTTCATTATTTTTTTTCTTCCACTTTTAATTATTATTTGGTTTATTAACTGTTATATAAAAATGGTAAATAAATCTCATTCATTTGTTTGAATAGGCTAGGGTGTAGGGATAACTGAAGCCTACATTCAAATGATGAAAAAATGTTTTTTCAAGATCATAGTCAGTCAGTCCTGACAAGTCTAGTCCTAACTATCAGCCAGTCCGAATAATCTAAACCCATGTACATCATATCCAAGATTAGAAGTCTCCTGTCTATGTTTAGAAAAGATAACCCTTAGTCAAGATATCTGTTCAAGGTTAGGTGCTGCCTAAGTTCTCAGGTTCTTAGCCTAATATGAGAATTTCCCAAACATTGCACCACTATTTTAATGGCTTAATTATAGGATTGGTACTTATGTATTATACTACCAATACTCAATTTTCTACTGTGTAAAACTCAAGTATGAACCAGTTTTATCAGTCTGTATTAAGAAACAATTAGCTTACAATCAGCAGATAACAAGTGGCAGGTGACAGAATGTATGTATGTATATATTTATTTCCCATTAAAAGAAACAGATGGAGTATAAGATAAAAAAGCAAAAAACACACTACAAAAGAATACACAAACACAAGAAAAATAAAGAACAAATGGATATTTAACTACAAAAAACAAAACCTATTGGAATTAGACCTATTACAAACCTATTACCTATTAGAATACATTGGAATTATATAATTTGTGACATATTTGTTTCTAAAGTGTTATATTTTCATTGTGTTTGGCATTTTTCATTGGGATTAACCTAAATTCACTTCTTGTGTATTGGCAGTGTAATATATAAGCACCATAGGACTGATTATAGAAATTAGACTTTAAGAAATGCTGAAATAAGACACAGGCAAAGAATTTTTTAAACTAATACTTTGACTCTTGATTTGTAAATTTATGTTTAGCTTTAGGAAAAGACACTAAAAATGGTTAAAATTCCATTGAACTACAACAAATTGTATTTTCAGAAACAAAAGCAATGAAAAAGCATTGTAAACCCAAACTTAAGATAAATCAAGTTTATCACAATTTAGGAAACCTATACACTTAGGCCTCTTTATATAGGCCATATGCTTGGCTACCTAACTTAAATACTAACTCATATCATTCCTGAAAGCACTTTTCTCTACTTTACTCCCCCCCCCCTAATGTGCTAATATGCAGCCAAAATTAAATATTTTTCTATCTAGACTATATGCTAGACTGCCTAACTTAAATACTAGATAATATTATTTCAGAGCACATTGCTCTATTTACCCCCCCCCCTAATGTGCTAATATGTAGCCAAAATTAAATATTTAGTATGTATTTGTTGTATGCAGTGCTGCAACAAGTACTCCAAATTTTTACTTAAGTATCAAGTATTCTTGCAAATGCAAGTGGAAATGTCCTACATGTTCTGTGTTAACATCTGTTGGTTTTTTATAATATTTTGTAAGCTTGTGATCTCTATACACAAATTTAATTAAAAATGACCTTACAAAATATTATAAAAAAACAATAGATATTAAAACAGAACCTGTCACAAATAGACCTACAAGATAAGCTGCAAAAAAAGCTTGGCTGGCATTAAAAATGTGTTTTTAAATCATTTTCTTTCTTTTCAATGAATTGCCTTGTTTCATAACAATTTATTTATCAGTCCTGGTTGAACTTCACTGAGGTAAGGATGCTGGGACTGTTTTGAAAAACTGTTCATTTAGTTTTATTGATTTTATCCTCTTGTAAGTTGTTTTTGGTAAAATTCTAGCTAATTGACTTCTTGCTATCTCAGAAAGGGTTTAGGTTAGGAAAATGAAACTTTCAGGGATGGGTCTACAGGCTAAAGTATGTCCCTGGAAGGTATTTTTAAAGTACCCACCTCCACTCCTTCTCCCTCTAGAGGGCCCTGAAATTTGCCTACATGACAGGTCTATACCTATTGAAATTTTGCAAAACAACATTTTACCTTAATTTTCAGTTACTAGTTGCTTTTTCTTTGCCTTTAGTTCTGAAAATACAATTCCTGTTATTTGAGTAGAATTTTGAGCCATATCATTGTTTTTTCCAAAATTTAGGAAATGTATTTGCATATCTTTAAAACCTTATAAAATGGAATTTAGCAAAGTTATGAAGTTGAAAACAATTTTGTGTACTTCAATTAAGCAGAAGATCTATTTTGCAAGGTTTCACTTTTATAACACATATTTTTAAAGGTAATCAAAGATCAGGGCCCTCTAGAGGGAGAAGGAGTGGAGGTAGTTACTTCAAAATACCTTCCTGTGACATACTTTAGTCTGTAGTTTCATCCCTGAAAGTTTCATTTTCCTAACCCAAACCCTTTTTGAGATAGCAAGAAGTCAATTAACTAGAATTTTACCTTGTTTTTTCTTACTTGTATTGCTGAAGACAGCCCTTGGACATAGGGCCAAAATATTTGTTCTAATTTGTTTCCCACTGTCTTGAAAAATTCCCTATTGTTCTTCTTGTTTTTGGTGTTTGTGATGGAAAGGCAGTGTGGTCTTTTGTTGTTATTTATGTATTAGCATATCTTTAAAACCTTATAAATTAGGATTGAGCAAAGTTGTGAAGCTTAAAATAATTTTGAGGTACTTCATTCAAGCAGAATACTCTAGTTCTTCTGAATCGGAAAACATAAATTTGGAAAAAACAGGAGCGCCAGCTCTTTTTAAAATAAAACCTGAAGCGAAATTACAGAAACGTTTTTAGCAGAGACTTGGAAACATGTAAGTGGCCATTCACCTAGGGTTTAGTGGTAGTCGTGCTTAGGCTCCAAGCTTTTCTTTTTACACCCAGCGTTCTTTATAGAATATGATTCTATGAGACCGACCAAGTATGGCTTATGAATTCAGTGCAGAAATTGAAAGTTAAAAAATATGAATGAGGAGGCTCAAGACTCAGCTTTTTTGTACAGATTTTTGCCTAAATTGAGACTATATATGTTTATGACAAGCTAAGTCCTTAAAGTCCTTAACGAATTCAAAATCAGGGGTCATCTTTCAGCTAAAGGTGTGACTGTGTTAAAACAAACTAAAGTTGGGTGGTACAATGCATTTCATTAATCCATTCATGGATTGTAGCATAAAAGTCTAAAATAGAGCTTTTTTGAACTTTTTATTGTAGTATCCTAGTTTTTGTCACCAAACTATGTTTTCATAATTTAAGCGTACACATTTTATCCTTAAAAATATATTTTTTTAATTACTATTTCCTGACTAAAAATGTATACATTTTAATCGACGATAAAATATTCTTTATATTTTCTATAATTTCTTCCCAAAAATTAGCCATAACAAGAAGTGAACAATAACAAAAAACAGATACCAGAGTCGGAAAGGATTAAGTTAAATCAAAATGTGCCCGATCACTTGCACGGCACCTATATTCCTCAGGATTTAACTTGAAGCCCTTGCCCTGAGGGCTATGGGGTTGTCATCCTCAAATAAATAATTTCTGGTCCTTTCAATTACGCTGAACAAAACGGCTATATAAAAATTTTGTTGGGTATGTTTGGGGAAATGGCGGGCGAAGAAAGGGAGTTAATTACCCCCAATCATTTTCGACTATTAAATAGGGCACTGGCCATTTCAATTACTAATTGAAAGAGCTGTTTTTAAAGTTTCCACGACAACAACTGACCATCTCAAAATTTGTATCAGAAGAATTTTTGTAAACTACGTGTTGTAGTTGGGGGTATCCAACCTCCGTTAACCCTTAATCTTAAAGTGTACGTTGTGTCCCAAGGGCCCAGCGTACAACTCTTGTCCTGATGGCTGTGGAAGGGTGCCATCTTTAAAAATAAATAATTTTTGGACCTTTCAATTACGTTGAACAAAATTTCACAATTTTTATTGGATGTGTTTGGGGAAATAGTGGGCGTGAGAGGAGAGTTAGTTGCCCGCCAATAACTTTCAACAATTAAAAAGGGAAGTGGTTTTTTCAATATCCAATCGAATGAGCTGTTTTCGAAGTTTCTACGACAACAAATGGTCGTCTCAAAATAAAAATCAGATGCATTTCGGGAAAGTAAGAGGTCTGGAAGGGATACCCACCCTCCAGTCACTCTGAATCTTAAAAAGAGCACTAAAACTTCTGATTACTATTCCAATGTGCCCCCTCCAAAAGTTAAACGATTACTCTTTCTATATATACCTAATTCCATGGCGAAAATTAGAGCCCTTGCCCTGAGGGCTGTGGGGAGGGGTCTTCATCCTAAAAGACATAATTTCCAGACCTTTCAAATACGTTGAACAAAAGTTTATTGGTTAGTTGCCCTCCAATCAATTTTGACTATTAAAAACGGCACTGGCTCTATCAATTTCCAATCGAATGATATGTTTTCGTAGTTTCTTCGGCAACAAATAGCCATCTCAAAATTTTTATCTAAGGTATTTCCGGAAAATGCAAGGCGTCTGTGGATGGGGTGGGTGCCAACCTTTTGATCACTTTGAATTCTAAAAAGGGCACTATAACTTCTGATTACCAATCCAATGAACCCCCTCCAAAGTGTTCCCCCTTTTTATATATATCTTACATGCCCTCGGGGCATAACTTACAACCCTTGCCGTTATGTCTCTGGGGGGAGGCTTTACATCCTCAAAGACATAACTAGACCTCTCAATTTTGTTGAACAAAATGGCTAACTAAAAATTTGGATTGGATGGGTTCGAAGAAATGGTAGGCCTTGGAGGGAAATTAGTTGTCCTACAATCACTTTTGACTATTAAAAAGGGCACTAGCCTTTTTTTCCAAAAGAATGACTTATTTTGAAGTTTCTAAGACAACTAATGGCCACCTCAAAATTTGTCTCAGATAAATTTCGGGAAAACATAAGGTGTGGGGACGGGATGTCCACCCTCTGATCACTATGAATCTTAAATAGGGCCCTATAAGTTTTGATTACCGATCCAGTGATCAAACTCCGAAGTTTATACGATCACCCTATCTATATATACTTAATATGCCTCCAGGGCATAAGTTACAACCCTTGCTCTGAGGGCTGTAGGGGGTTGCCATCCTCAAAGACACTATTGTCGGCCCTTTAAACTGCACTGAAAAAAATGTTTATTGCAAAGTTTTGATTGGATGTGTTTGTGGAAATTTTGGACATGGGAGGGGGGGATAGTCGCCTTTCAACCACTTTTGAATATTAAAAGAGCACTACTAGTCTTTTCAATTTCCAATCAGATGAACTCTTTTCGAAGTTTCTACGATAACAAATGACCATCTCAGAATTTCAATTGGATACTTTTCTAATTTTTTTTTTTTGGGGGGGGGGGTATCCACCCTCTGATCACTCTGATTCTGAAAAGCATCTTATTTTTAATCTAATGAGACCATTCCGAAGTTTCTACGGCTACCCTTTCTATACAAACTTTATATATCCCCAGGGCAAAACTTACAATCCTTGCTCTGAGGGCTGGGTGGATTCATCCTCTAAGATATAATTTCCGGACCTTTTAACTACGCTGAACAAAATGGCTATCTAAAATTTTGATTGGATGAGTTTGGGGAGATGGTGGGAGTAGGAGGGGCATTAGTTGCCCTCTAATCACTTCCAATTATTAAAAGGAGTACTATCCACTTCAATTTTCAATCTAATAAGCCCTTTTAGAAGTTTCTATGACAAAAAATTGCCATCTCAAAATTTGTATAGTTTGTCACCTCAAAAATTTGTATTGTATATCACTCAGAATATTAACGAAGAAAATAGAACTTTTGATTACCGATACAATAATCCACCTTTGAAGTTTATATAATCACCCTTTCTGAATAAAGTTCAAATACCCACAGGGCGCAACTTACAACCCTTTCCCTGAAGGCTGGGGGGGGTGTCTTCCTCAAAGACATAATTTTTGTATCTTTAAACATAATGAACAGAATGGCTATCTTAAAATTTTGATTGAATGGTTTGGGAAATGGTGGGTGTGGGAGGGGGTTAGTTGCCCTCCAATCACTTCTGACTATTAATAAGGGTATTAGCCCTTTCAATTTCCAATCGAATGTGCTATTAGCTATTTCTACACGAAGTGCCCTGGTTCGTCCTAAAAAATACATTGTGCCCACATCGCTCGAATACGACATCTGATTATCAATCCAAGGAACTTCCTCCGAAGTTTATACGATCAACCTTTCTATATAAACCTTATATACCCCCCCCCCCGGTCATAACTTACTACCGTTGTCCTGAGGGCTGGGCGGTGTCATCTCAAAGACATAATTTCCGAACCTTTCAACTACATTGAACAAAATTGCTATCTCAAAATTTTGATTGGATGTATTTGGGAAAATGGTGGGCGTGGGAGTGGTGTTAGTTGCCCTCCAATCACATTCAACTTTCAAAACGGGCGCTAGCCCTTTCAAATTCTAATCGAACGATTCCTTTTCGTAGTTTCTAGTATAACAAATGGCCATCTCAAAATTTCTATTAAATGCATTTGGGAAAAATGCAAGGGGAGAGGGTATCCAGCTTCCAATCGCTCTGAATCTCAAGAAAGGCACTAAGCCTTCCGATTAACAATCCAATCAGCCCTTTCCAAAGTTTATACGATCATTCTTTCTATATAAACCTTATATGCCCACAGGCCACAACCTTCAACCCTTGTCCCGAGGGCTCTAGGGGGTTTGGCATTCTCAAAGACATAATTTCGGGATTTTTTAATTACGTTGAACAAAAGTTTGATTGAATGTATTTTGGGAAATGGTGGGTGTGGGAGGGGGGTTAGTTGTCCTCCAATCACTTTCACCTATTAAAAAGGGCACTAGTCCTTTAGATTTCCAATCGAATGAGCCCTTTTTGAATTTTTAATGACAACTCCTTCGATAGGAAGTGCATGTAAGAAAAAAAATAAAACAATGGTACTTTGTGCTCACATCGCTCTTTGACAACTTGGATACACTTACACTCTTTTTTATTTATTTAAATTGTTAGAAATTAGTAGTAACAGTAGAATCCCTAAAAGTTTCAACTTAATACTCCCAGTTGTTTTTGATCTATTGCCCAGGTGTCTTATTGGCAACCATTTAACACAGTGGCTGTTGATTGATTTTTAGACCAACGTTTAGTTTAAAAATATAATGGGCCACTTGCCTATACTCATGTTAATTTTTAGCCGTACTAATGTTAAATTTTGCCCTACTAGTGTTAATTTTTGCTCGTTTTGAGTTGACTCAGTTATTTATTATATGATTGAAATATAGAAAATACGTTTAAAATGTTGTAAGTGTAATAAAAATTATTAAGACTTTAAGGAATATATGTCAATATATGTAAATTAAGCTGTCAATCCACAGCCATTTTTTTTTTTACAGTAAAGTGCAAGTTATGTTCTGGTCTTGAAAAGGTATGGGAGTTGTTAAAGACGCAGTTTACACACCTTTAACTACACCGAACAAAATGGCTATCTCAAAACTTTGATTAGATGTGTTTTGGGAATTGATGGTCGTAAGGGGGGGGCTTGTTGCCCTTCAATCACTTTTGAATAATGAAAAAGTTACTAGCTCTTTTAATTCCCAATCGAACCAACCATTTTTCGAAGTTTCTAAGACAGCAAATAACACTCTCAAAATTTCTATCAGATGCATTACGGAAAATACGAAGTTTTGGAGGGTGTGGTGAGGGGGTATCCATCTTTCGATAATTCTAAGTTTAAAAAAAAAATTTCCTCATAGAAAAGAGTGAACCTCATAAGATTGGAGGGTTGCCATCATCAAAGACATAGTTTCTGGACATTTCATTTGCGTTGAACAAAATGACTATCTCAAAATTTTTATTGGATGTGATTTGGGAAATGGTGGGCGTGGGAGTGGGTTAGTTACCCTCAATTCAGTTTCGACTATCACTACCGATTACGCTGAATCTTTAAAAGCGCACTAGAACTTCCGATTACCAATCCAACAGGCCCCTCAAAAGGTTGTACAATCACTTTTTTCATATATACCTTACATGCCCCCAGAGCATAACTTAGAGCCCTTGCCCTAAGGGCTGTGGGGGGTTGCCATCCTCAAAGACATAATTTCCAGACCTTTCAGTTCTATTGAACAAAATAGCTTTATCAAAATATTTATTGGATGTGTTTGAGGAAATAGTGGGCGTGGGAGGGTGGTTAGTCTCCGTTGAATCATTTTTAACTATTAAAAAGGGCACTGGTTCTTTCAATTTCCAATCAAATGAGCAGTTTTCAAAGTCTCTTCGATAACAAATGGCCATCTCAAAATTTTCATCACATGCATTTTGGGAAAGTACGAGGTTAGGGGGTGGGTATCCACCCTTTGATCACTTAGATTCTCTGAAAGGGCACTAGAACTTCTTGTTACCAATCCAATGAGCTCCCTCCGGAGTTTATACGATTACCCTTTCTATTAAGGGTTGTAAGCTTAACTTACAACCCTTGCCCTGATGGCTATGAGGGGGGGGGTGTCATTGTCAAAGACATAATATTCGGAACTTTTTATTATCTTGAACAAAATTGCTATCTAAAAATTTGGACTGGATGAGTTTCGGGAAATGGTGAGCGTGGGAGGGGGTTAGTTTCCATCCAATTACTTTTGACTATTAAATAGGGCACTAACCCATTCAATTTCCAACTGAATGAACTCTTTTTGAAGTTTTAAAGTTATTAAATGGCCATCTTAAAATTTCTATAAGATGCATTTCGGGAAAATATGAGGTGTGAGGGGTTGTCCACAGAAGGATCTATCTGAATCTTAAAAGGATACTAGAACTTTCGATAACAATACAATGGTACCCCTCCGAAGCTTATGCGATCAGTTTTTCTATATAAATCGTATATGTCCCCAAGGGATAACTGAGAACCATTGCCTTGAGGGCTGTAGGGGCGATGTCATCCCCAAAGACATAATTTACGCTGTACAAAATGGCTATCTCAAAATTTTGACTGGATATGCTTGAGGAAATGGCGGGCATGGGAGGGGGTTAATTGCCCTGCAATCACTTTCGACTGTTAAAGAGAACTACACCTTTCAATTTCCAATACAAATAAGCTGTTTGCGAAGTTTTTACGACAACAATAATGTCCATATCAGAATTTCTACTAGATATAATTCGGGAAAATACGAGGTGTAGGGGGTATCCACCCACTGATCACTCTGAATCTTAAAAAGGGCTATCTAGAACATTTGATTTCCAATCCAATCAGGCCTTTCCGAGGTTTCTACGACCATCCTTTCTATACAAACTTTATATGCCTCTAGAGTATAGCTTACAACCGTTGCCCTGAGGGCTGTGAGGAGCTTTCATTCTTCAAGACATAATTTTCGGACCTTTTGACTACGATGAACAAAATTGCTTTCTCAATTATTTTTGGATTCGCTTTGGGAAATGGAGAGCGTAGGAGGGGGATTAGTTGCCCTCTAATCACTTTCGACTATTAAAAGGGGCACTAGCCACTCCAATTCCCAATCTAACAAACCCTTAATCAATATTACTAGTAATTTAAAATTTTTTTGGAACTCCGCTGAAATGTAACTCAAAGACGAAAGTTATGGTTGGTAATTAGAGAATTGTTGTAAACAAAGGTAAACATAATCGTAAGGCCTTGTGCGAATTATTTTATGTTTTTTTTTGTGATAATTGGGTTCTATATCTCTTTGGGTTTTATTCTTTGTTAAATAAGAAATATATTTCTTAAAGAACAAAGAATCAGATAGATCAATATTTAATCTCAAGGAGAAAGTGAGAAGTATTCTTTTTGGAAAGATGAATGCTCACTTAGATCGCATTCTGATGATGACAAAGATAAAGATTATACTGAAAGAGGACAAATAGGCCAATCTAAATGCCAAGAGACAGCGTGACGTCGATAAACTCAGCGACCGAGACACTCGTGCGAAATAATTCTCTCGGGGACTGAAAAAATTTTTCACTCTCTTTGAAAAAAGAAGTTGGGCCGATGATCAGCAAAAGGTCAGGCCAGATGAAAAATACACACAAAGATGCAGTCAGAGATGTGCTTGGTTACAAAAAGAAGCCAGATGAAAACTGGATCTCGCAAGAAACCTGGCAACTATTTGATGATTGCAATTTATCAACGTTCTTGTTTTTTTGTTTTGGTGAGTTGTATTTTGGGTGAAGCAACTGACTTTGGAGTAACAGTCGAACACAATCTTGTGTCTGACCTTGACTTTGCTTATGACATGGCGCTTCTGGAACTCGAAAACCAGTGGCTCCAACAGCTCTCTGGCAGTGTGATCAATAAAGAAGAGCGAGTTAGACTGAAAATTAACATCAAACAACCAGATCCATGGCAACTTCCAGCTCCCCGCTTGAACTGATATGAAGAAATCGAAAATTGATAAAGCCCATGAAATACCTTGAAAGATAAGCTGAATACAAAGATGAAGTGTAAAAATAGACTAAGAGAAGTATAGGTGTGGTGAACACTGCCTTCAAAAGACTAAAACCAGCCTGGAGATAAAAAACAGCTCTCTTCCCTTAAAACTGTGACTTCTCAACTGAGTTGTTGCTACTGAACACACATGCAGAAGTGATTTACGCTTCATTTACTACTAATGTAGAAGCAATAAGGGGAAATATATAATAGATAGGTTCACTGGTTATAATAGAAATATTCAATTTAAAAAGAAAAAATCAATCACAAGGAAAAGAAATGATCTAGGTTAGATAAAAATCAATCACAAAGCTGTTCTAGAATTCAGTCCATATTTTGATCGCCTTTGCTCATGTTTTATCCCGTAGTCTTGATGTGGAGTAATTCTCATTGAGCAATCTGGAAAAACGTCTTCTTCTTCTACCTAAAAATAGAATATAAAAAATATGAGGGTTATATCTTAGGGTAAAACCTGATATTTCATGGTTTTTGTCACAAAAACTGATGATCAGGCTAATTAGCAAAAAATAGTTATTTTTGCAATTAATAGACATTTAGTTTTAAATTTTTCAATAGAAATCCAATTCACTTGGTAAAAAAATCCTCAATATAATAGAATATTACTGTTGACGTGGAAATAGATCTATAAGGCTTTTTAGTATTGCTATACGACACTGTGTAAGCACCAATTACATATTATTTGTACATTGCTTTTGAATTAATTATACATATATCTACCGTGACCACTGCAATACCACTGCCAAAATAAAGAGCAAAGCAGGCCTTATTATTGTATTACTGTTTTTTCTAAGACAAACAACTTCGTATGTAAGGAATTGTTGTAGTAACATGACAGGGGCCCTTTCAGCCTTTGCCCCTGCATTATTCCTATTATTAAAACTTTTTCCGAAAGACAAGTTTTTCATAGAAAAGTAAAGAGATCCATTAAGCCAAGAACGAGCAACAATAATATCAAATTATCTTCCAAGCGTAAAACTACATCAAACCTCTATCAATAAATAAATGAAACCCAAAACAAACAGAAATTACAATAAATAGCCGAGTCAAACTTGAAGCGAGGAAAAATTAACATGAGTAGGAATGATAAACCCTATGCCTTCTCAAAACCAGAACACAATTTACGCTTTACTGAAAAAAACAAAGAAACAAATGACCGTGGATTCTTATTTAAATTGACATATGTTGACATTTCTTCGTTAAGGTTTTGATAATTTTTCAGTTATGAAAGAAAAAAATCCTCAAAGACATAATTTGTCATCCTCAAAGGCATAATTTCCGGATCTTTTAACTACGTTCAACAAAACACCTATCTCAAAATTTTGATTGGATGCTTTTGAGGAAATGGTGGGCGTGGAAGAGAGGTTAGTTGCTCTCCAGTCACTTTCGACTATTAAAAAGAGCACTAGCTCTTTCAGTTTACAATCAAATGAGCTCTTTTCGGAGTTTCTACAACAAGAAATAGCCATCTCAAAATTTCTATCAGATGTATTTCTGGAGAATACGAGGTGGGGGGGGGGGGGTTTCCACCCTGTGACCACTCTGAATCTTAAAATGTGCAGTACAACATCAGATTTCTAACCAAATGAGCCCATTCCAGAGTTTTTACGATCACCATTCCCATGTATATATATATCATGAAAAGAGAAATCACCAGTGCAACAGCACAAACGCATAAAAAAAAAAAAAAAAAAAAAAAAAAAAAAAAAAAAAAAAAAAAAAAAAAAAAAGAATATATATATATATATATATATATATATATATATATATATATATGCATAATATATAATATATAATATATATATATATATAATATATATATATATATATATATATATATATATATATATATATATATATATATATATATATATATATATATATATATATATATATATATATATATATATATATATATATATATCTTAATTGCCCAAGGTCATAACTTATAACTCTTGCCCTGAGGGATTTGGGGGGGGGGTGAGGTAGAATCGTCATCCTAAAAGACATAATTTCTGGAACTTTCAGCTACGTTGAACAAAATGGCTATCTCAAAATAATGTATTGATGTGTTTGGGGAAATGGTGAGCGTGGGAGGGAGTTAGATGCCCTGAAATCACCTTATAGTTTTAAGAACAAATTTTGCCTCCTTCAACTTCTATAGTATGGTGAATCATTGCATTTGAATTTTACATTTTAATCACATCTATCCAAAGAATACCAAAACTGTTTTTTGAAGCTCTTAGTTTTTCTTTTTTTTTAATTCATCTCTGCCTTAAATCTTTACTTTTATTTGTCAATCAAAATAAGAAAAAGGTTCCAATATTTGACGATTCACAAAATTCCACGTAAAAATACCAAACATAGTTGGTACTTTAGTCATTTGTAATATTGTTTTATCAACAAGTGTAACTCTAGGGCTGCTTCGGTCAGACATACAAGATACTACTAGCTAATTTACTCTCATATTATCCAGCTGAAACAATGTTTATGTGGATGATGTTATAGATTATATGATGACAATAAAATAAAACATACTGCTGCAGAATATTACATTTTTTTCGATTATCGATTATCGATAATCGAAATTATATAATTATCGATTACATTTTTGTAATCGATTTGACCAAAGCAGTTTTTTTTGGAAAAAATTGCTTGCAATTAAGGAGCTCAAGCTAGAAATGATTTGATTTAGTTATTTGTTTCCTTTGGGAATGCTTGGGAGCATGTATTTCCCTTTCAAGAAATCCCCCCACGGGAAATACCCCCTGCGGAAATTTCCCCGTGAAAAACTCCCTGTAGGAAATTATCCCTCGCAGAAAATTTCCCCACGGATAATTTCCACACCCAAACTGAATAGTCAAAGAGAAAGTACAAAAAAGGTACCTCAACATGTTGATCAGATGTTCGAAGGGGTAAAAAAAGGATCAGATTTTCAACAGTTCTAGGACAGGGTTTTGTTGGTTTCCAATCACTGTCGACTAGAGAAAAAAGGATAAGAGCTCTCATTTTCCTATCGAATGGGTTTCCCCCGAAGTCTACTTTCATAATAACAGTGTAAACAAGAAATATTTCTAGAAATCAAGAGGGATTATATATCAATTTCTACCTTCACCGTCCCCAACACTTCCTTAGAGCCAATTCTGTATCAAACAGTTCGTGGTAACGAACTGTAGTAAGGAGCGACCCGGCTCAATAGTAACCAAAACTCTAAAAAATGGAATTTTGATACCAATAGCTACATCAAAAGAATCGCATTTTAATGCTGGTTTTAAATATATAAGTTTCATCAAGTTTAGTCTTACCCATCAAAAGTTACGAGCCTGAGAAAATTTGCGTTATTTTAGAAAATAGGGGGAAACGCCCCCTAAAAGTCATAGAATCTTAACGAAAATCACACCATCTGATTCAGCGTATCAGAGAACCCTACTGTAGAAGTTTCGAGCTCCTATCTACAAAAATGTGGAATTTTGCATTTTTTGCCAGAAGGCAGATCACGGATGCGTGTTTATTTGTTTTTTTGTTTTTTTGTTTTTTTTTTTCTTTTCCCCAGGGGTGATCGTATCGACCCAGTTGTCCTAGAATGTTGCAAGAGGGCTCATTCTAACGGAAATGAAAAGTTCTAGTGCCCTTTTTAAGTGACCAAAAAAATTGGAGGGCACCTAGGCCCCCTCCCACGCTAATTATTTTCCCAAAGTCAACGGATCAAAATTCTGAGATAGCCATTTTATTCAGCGGAGTCAAAAAACCTTATAACTATGTCTTTGGGGACGACTTACTCCCCCACAGTCCCCGTGGGAGGGGCAACAAGTTACAAACTTTGACCTGTGCTTACATATAGTAATGGTTATTGGGAAGTATACAGGCGTTTTCAGGAGGATTTTTTTGGTTTGGGGGAGGGGTTGAGAAGAGGGGGATATGCTGGGGGAACTTTCCTTCGAGAATTTGTAATGGGAGAAGAAAATTTCCATGAAGGGAGAGCAGGATTTACTAGCATTATTAAAAAAAAAACAATTAAAAAATAAAAGTGAAAAAGCTTTTTCAGCTGGAAGTAAGGAACAGCAATAAAACTTAAAACAAACAGAAATTATTACCCATATGAGGGGCTCACCTCCTTCTAATACCTCGCTCTTTACGCTAAAGTATTTTCGGTAATTTCAACTACTTATTCTACGGCTTTTGTGATTCAGGGGGTCATTCTTAATGAATTGGGATAAAATTTAAGCTTTCGTGTAAAGAGCGAGGTACTGACGATGGGGCGAATCCCCTCATATATGTAATAAAAACATGAGAATACAAAAGTTCTTTACGTAAGCTAATTTATAAGTTACGTAAATCTTTTACCAATAAAAAGATTCGTAAAAAATTAAAAGTTCTAGTTGCCTTTTTAATTAAGCAAAAAATCGGGGGGCAACTAGGCTTCGTCCCCCGCTCTTTTTTTCTCAAAATCATTCGATCAAAATTATGAGAAAGCCATTGAGCCAAAAAAAAAATATGCAAATTTCGTTTTGATCATTCCTCTGCGGAGAGCCAAAATCAAAACATGCATTGATTCAAAAACGTTCAGAAATTAAATAAAAAAAACAAGTTTTTTCAACTGAAAGTAAGGAGTGACATCAAAACTTAAAACGCACAGAAATTACTTCGTATATGAAAGAGGCTGCTTCCTCATCAACGCTTCGCTCTTTACGCTAAAGTTTTTTACTGTTTTAGAAAGAAGAATTGAGAGAAAGAGTCAAACTTTAGCGTAAAGAGCGGGGCGTTGATGAGGAAGCAGCCTCTTTCATATACGAAGTAATTTCTGTGCGTTTTAAGTTTTGATGTCACTCCTTACTTTCAGTTGAAAAAACTTGTTTTTTTTATTTAATTTATATGAAGGCTTAATGAGAGTTAGGGTGTTTTGGGATTAAAACGTATCCTTTGTGGCTCCTACCTTCTTCCCTAACTACACAGCAATCTGAGAACCCTACTATAGAGGCTTAAAGCTCTCATCTTCAAACGTTTAGTTTTTTTTTTTTTTTTTTTTTTTTTTTTTTTTTTTTTATAAGAAAAAAAAGATCGCAGATGTTTGATCCCTCTCTAAGTACAAAAAAGGATCAGATAAAAAAAAAATGGTTTTAGAAAAGGGGTTGCTTTGTCTTCAATCACTTGTGACTTAAAAAAAGGACTAGAGCTCTTGATTCCCAATTGAATGAGCATTCTCCGAAGTTTCTACCACCATGGGTTTATAACGAAAAAGGGACAGCCTCTCTCCTATAAAGAATAAATTCTGCTCCTTTTGGGGTTTAATATTACTCTTTACTTTCATGATAACAGCGTAAACTAGAAATATTTCCGGAAATCAAGACGAACTATAAATAAATTTTTATATCCCCCCCCTCAGCCCCTTCCTTAGAACTAATTCTGTGTTATCTGAAGGATCTCTGAAAATTAGGATGTTTTGGCAGTAACGTTTACCCTTTGAGGCATCTGCCTATTATTCTAATTTAACGAACCTTGTGTTTCAGTTGTTGTTCGTAAAGGGTGTGGATACAAAGTCATGCTTTACCATAAAGAGCGAACTATATAAGAGGGGGCTTCCCCCACATCCCACCACTGAAAGTCCTCCCATAAAAAATTCATAGATAACTTCGAAGACCACACTGCCTTTCCATGACGAAAGTAAAACAGTTCAAAATAGGGATGATACCTTTTTATTGACAGTGAAATATAAAATTATTTAACTGGATATTTCGAACACATATACAGTGTTCATCATCAGCAGTAAAACTAAAAGAAATGAATAAAAATAAACAGAATTTATACCTAATAAACTAATTACATATAGTTTATTGCTCTTATTTTTTTCAATGCAACAGCCGAGGCAAATCTCCTTGACCTTTTCGGTTCCCGTTCATTAGATTTAACTGACGTATTACGTGGACAGAGGTCATAGCTCTTAGGTGAAGTGATATTTACTTTATTTGACCTCAGTAAATTATCATAAATTGAGTTCAATCCAAATTCACCTGTATCTCTGTTTATGGAATTATTCTTGAATAGAATTTTTTTAATTTCGATTGTTTCCCTGAAAGTTTGCTTTAAACCTTGGTCCCTAGAAATCAAAGAAACATTTTCAAACAAAATAAAATGATTTGGAAAATTAAAGATATGCTCCGCGAGGGCCGACGTGAAATCTTCAGGTTTGGTATTTTGCTTTAAAGACGATGAAATGGAATTATGATGTTGTAGCAATCTCGTTCTTAAATTCTGGTTAGTACGTCCCACATAAGAGCTTCCACAAGTACATGGAATTTTATAAACCCCACTTTGTTGCTCTACGGAAGTCCGATCCTTTCCAGAATTTAAAAAACTTGCCAAAGTATTACTACCTCTTAAAGCTACCTTTAAACCATTATTTTGTAAAATTCTTTTTTCACTCAAACCTGGAACATATGGTAGAGAACAAAAGATATCTTTCTTTTCTGTTGTTTCCAGAATATCGTCAGAACATTCTAGAAATTTTTTCCTTCTTTTCGAAAAAGTCTGGTCAACTAACCAACCCGGATAATGGTTACTTATTAAAATGTCTTTTAGCAATAATAATTCCTCCTCAATGAATTTTGGAGAACAAATTCTAAAAATGCGGTCAGTTAAAGATATGATTAAACCAATTTTTACTTGGCGGGCATGACCGGAGAAAAATGACAAAAATCTGTTATTGTTAGTAGGTTTTCTGTAAATCTTAAAATCCAGACTATTTTCATTTTTTTAAAGAAGGACATCCAGTTTTTTTTCAAGTTTCGACATAGTGTCAATGTATAAGAGTATTGATGTAAAAGCCGCGGAAATTCTTCTTGAGAGATAGATACTAAGAAATTTGGACTTAATTGGTGGTGAAACAGTTTTGGAGGTCGGTGTAATTATGAGTTTAGTTAGGTTGTGCAATATGTTCTCTTATTTTTTTCAATTCAGAGGGGGTTTTTTCGAACAAGTAAATGGTTTACCTATGGGGGCCCCTCTAAGTCCTTTATTAGCAAATTGTTTTGTAGGAAATATTGAAACAATAGCGTTAGATTCATATTTTTTAAAACATAAATTTTGGGGGAGATATATGGATGACATAATTTCAGTATGGAATTATGGGGTGGAGGAATTAAAAAGTTTTTTAGAACATCTTAATTTTTGGGTAGGGGATTTAAAATTTACAATAGAATTAGAAGAGGATAATAAACTTCCTTTTCTGGATGTTCTTCTTTTAAAAAATGAAAATAGTCTAGATTTTAACATTTACAGAAAACCTACTAACAATAACAGATTTTTGTCATTTTTCTCCGGTAATGCCCGCCAAGTAAAAATTGGTTTAATCATATCTTTAACTGACCGCATTTTTAGAATTTGTTCTCCAAAATTCATTGAGGAGGAATTATTATTGCTAAAAGACGTTTTAATAAGTAACCATTATCCGGGTTGGTTAGTTGACCAGACTTTTTCGAAAAGAAGGAAAAAATTTCTAGAATGTTCTGACGATATTCTAGAAACAACAGAAAAGAAAGATATCTTTTGTTCTCTACCATATGTTCCAGGTTTGAGTGAAAAAAGAATTTTACAAAATAATGGTTTAAAGGTAGCTTTAAGAGGTAGTAATACTTTGGCAAGTTATTTAAATTCTGGAAAGGATCGGACTTCCGTAGAGCAACAAGCTGGGGTTTATAAAATTTCATGTACTTGTGGAAGCTCTTATGTGGGACGTACTAACCAGAATTTAAGAACGAGATTGCTACAACATCATAATTCCATTTCATCGTCTTTAAAGCAAAATACCAAACCTGAAGATTTCACGTCGGCCCTCGTGGAGCATATCTTTAATTTTCCAAATCATTTTATTTTGTTTGAAAATGTTTCTTTGATTTCTAGGGACCAAGGTTTAAAGCAAACTTTCAGGGAAACAATCAAAATTAAAAAAATTCTATTCAAGAATAATTCCATAAACAGAGATACAGGTGAATTTGGATTGAACTCAATTTATGATAATTTACTGAGGTCAAATAAAGTAAATATCACTTCACCTAAGAGCTATGACCTCTGTCCACGTAATACGTCAGTTAAATCTAATGAACCGGAACCGAAAAGGTCAAGGAGATTTGCCTCGGCTGTTGCATTGAAAAAAATAAGAGCAATAAACTATATGTAATTAGTTTATTAGGTATAAATTCTGTTTATGTTTATTCATGTCTTTTAGTTTTACTGCTGATGATGAACACTGTATATGTGTTCGAAATATCCAGTTAAATAATTTTATATTTCACTGTCAATAAAAAGGTATCATCCCTATTTTGAACTGTTTTACTTTCGTCATAGAAAATTCACCTTCCCGAAAAATGTCTGTTTACTTCCCAATAACAAATGCTATGCGTAAGTAATAGGTAATAGGCTTTTCTTTTTTTAATTATACAACGATAACAAAGTTTTCAGTTAAATAAGAAAACTAAGTTTTCTTTTCAACCGAACGTAAGGAACAGCACTAAAACTGCAAACAAACAAAAATTATTCTGCATATGAAAGGGGTTGTTTTCTCTTCGAAGCCTCACTCTTTAGACTATAGTTTGACTCTTTTTCACAACTCTACTTTTTAAAACAATGAAAACCTTAGCGTAAAGAGCAAGGCGTTGAGAAGGAACGGCCCCTTTTTCATACGTTTCAAGAACAAATTTTGCCTCCTTCAACTTCTATATTATGGTGAATCATTGCATTTGAATTTTACATTTTAATCACATCTATCCAAACAATACCAATACTGTTCTTTGAAGCTCTTAGTTTTTCTTTTTTTTATTTATCTCTGCCTTAAATCTTTACTTTTATTGGTCAATTTAAATAAGAAAAAGGTTCCAAGATTTGACGATTCACAAAATTCCACTTAAAAATACCAAACATAGTTGGTACTTTTGTCATTTGTAATATTGTTTTTACAATATTACACACGGTTTTTATACACATTGTTGTTGTGTAATATTGTTTTTATACACACAGTTCAGTGTGTTAACTCGCATCTAGCATTCATTCAATGCAGTCGCATTTCGCTAGCTCTGATAATTAGTGACGTGTGATTTTTGGCACGAGTATTTTGGATGCTTGGATATTTGGATATTTTTTTACAGTACGGTGAAGAAATCAATTAGCAGGTCTGTAAACTACTTTTGATAAATTTGAGCTACAGATAATGGCTAAATTTAGCATTCATGATCTGGCTCTAGCAAAGTTTCGAGGATTCCCCGATTGGCCAGTTCGTATTATTGAGGTTTTGGATCCAAAGACTGCGAACTCAAAGTCAAAAGTCTTTAAGTATCTGGTTTTTTGCTACGGGTCACATGGCACCCAGTTTGTTCTCGAGTCACAGCTTATGCAGTTTGAAGCAAATAAGGCTGAAGCTATGAAATCTATTAGCAAGGGTGTAAAGGGAGCATTTGATGATTTTATTCATCAACCGAACATTAATATAGAACTTTGCAAAGAGAAGCTAAAAACTCAAATTCCAATTCCTGGGCAACTAACTATAGCGGGATCGTCGGCTATTATTTCTCGCATCGAGTGTGATCAAGTGTGATGGAAAATCTTGCTAAAAAAAATAGATGAAAAGCTGGATGAAATACTAGTGGCCACTGCTGCTGGTAGGCAGTCTCTATCCAGTGACACTTTGCATGCCATAAAAGCTCAGAGTTCAACTATCGTTAGCGAGGTTTATTCAGCATTGATTGTTGAGTTTGAACCGAAATTCCTAGCCTTCAGTAACGAGCTGAAATTTCTAAGAAATCAAATAATATTTCTTGAGGAGAGAGTTAAGAATGCAGAGCAGAAACTAGATGTGTATGATCAGGACTTAAGGCTAGATAGTCTTCTTTTCAACGGTATCAAACAGCCCCCAAGTAGTGACTTAAAAAGTCTGTAATCGGGGGTGTGATTCGCAATAAAATGGAAATATCTGAAGTGTCTGATGGTGATATTGTGGAAGTGAGAAGATTTAAAATAAACAGTTCTACAACTCGTCAAGATGCCATAGCTCCGGTCCTAGTCAAATTCAGGTCAAAAGAAATTGCCCAAAAAGTTTTGAAGCTTAAGTCGAAACTAGTGCGCACTGGTATATTTGTATCAGAAAATTTAACAAAGCAGAGACGTGACATTCTGAACCTAGCACGTGAAAAATACGGCAATAAACAAGTGTGGTCTGATAAAGGTCGAATTTATATACGCCTTGCGAGTGATGCTTTCCTCCGTCCCCTATGGTCGTTGCAAGATGTCGCTTAGATTGTTTTTTTGCCATGTTACGTCATCGTCTGAGGATATTGAAAATATTTTGTCTGCTATGAATAGTAGTATTGATGCATTATGTATTTGTGAAACGTTTTTATCTATGGATAGCTGTCTCTCGTCTTACATTTTTCCAGGTTACCAAGTGATTTCGAAAATTAGAAATCGGATGAGACAAGGAGGTTTGCCTTTTTTGTTAAAAAAGGGAATAAAATTTGAAGAAAGGGATGATTTATGCCTTTGGATTGAAAGAAAGGTGGAAGTTTATTCTGTGGAAATTGTATTTGTTGAGAAAAAAAAAGATAGTAATTTGTTTGGTTTATAAACCACCTAGCACTCCCTCGGTTGAGTTCCTTGATTTATTTGATGATTATTTATGTAAACTTCTGTCTGTAAAAAATGAATGCATAATCATGGGTGATTTTATTTTGATTTATTTTGTTTGAATAGCTATAATTTTGAGTTTTTTAACTTGATGTTATCGCATGGTTATTTTTCAATGAATCGCCTTCCTTCTAGAATAACTGAACATTCTGCTACTCTTATTGATAATATGTTTCTCCCTTCAAATTTAGTTCCTGATTCTTATTGTGATATCATGATCCATCCGGGATCTGACCATCTTCCTGTTTCATGTACGATAAAGCAACGGAGCCCGACTTACGAAAAGTCTAGGCGTAAACTTATAAGAGATCTTCGGCCGGCAAATTTACATGAGTTCCGTGAAAAAATAAGTGTAATATTGTGGGAGAAAGTGTATGAAGAACCGTATCCCTCACGTGCCCTTGACAACTTTCTTGGGATAATTACTCCGATATTTGAGTCTGCTTGTCCCTTGAAACTTACTAGGAAAAAAGAACGAGATATCCCCCGAAAACCCTGGATTGATGATGAAGTTGTTGAAGCTATAAATGCTCGTAACACTTGCTTCTTTAAAAGTTTAAATGACTCATCTGAAGAAAATAAATGAATATATCCGTCAACGAAATTTAGTAAATAAGTTAAGACGTTCTAAAAAAAAAAATATTACATCGAAAAATTTAATGAACAAAAAGGTGATATGTGGAACACTTGGCAGACCATTAACGGCGTGATTAAAAGCACAGGTAAACATTATGGCCTCATAAATGCTATCACTGTCGAGGGTGTTACAGTTACCGATAAGCAGCAGATTGCTGACGAGTTTGGTAAATTCTTCTCTGGTATTGGAAGTAGAATCAGGGAAGACACTTCTCACGGAGACCCAGCGAAAAGTGACACGCTCTTTGAAGATAATTGAGGTGAACATCATAAATTTCAATTTGAAAAAGCGTCAATTGAAGAACTAACAAAAATTGTGAAGAATTTACAGTCAAATGCTGCTGGTATTGACGGTTTGAATCTGAAAGCATTCAAAGTAGTTTCAGTGTATCTACTACCATGTCTTCTCTACCTCGTAAACCTGTCACTTGAAGTCGGCCAATTCCCTGAAGCGCTTAAGCAAGCAAAGGTCCTACCACTGTTCAAATCAGGCAATAAGCAAGATATGACGAACTATCGACCTATAAGCTTGTTACCACTATTCTCAAAGATATACGAGAAAATAGTACATCGACAGCTGTATGAATATTTTGACTAGCTCGGAATATTAAGTGAGTCACAGTTCGATTTCAGAACTAAACATTCAACTGTTCATGTGGCATATCATCTAGTGGAGTGCGTTGATAGTGCCCATAGAAAGGAATCTTAACCCTCTTACTGTGTTCATAGATTTTAAAAAAGCATTTGATACCGTTGATTTTAATCTTTTATTAAGTAGGCTAGCTTGTTTGGGAGTCCGTGAGAAGTGTTTGGATTGGTTTAGGTCTTACTTGCATGGTAGGTTCATCAAAGTTATGATACATGATGTGGTAAGGAAACCCTTCAATGCGAATTGTGGAGTGCCCCAAGGTTCGGTATTAAGACCTTTATTGTTTCTTATATACGTGGACACATTGCGTTTTTACCTTCCTGGTGCCGTAGTTACATCATTCGCAGATGACACAGTGCTTACAGTGATTGGGGAATCTGTCGAAGATCTTATAGAGATAACTAATGTAGCTTTGGAGAATTTATCTCAGTTCACAAAGCATAGTTTTCTTACAGTGAATACTGAGAAGACTAATTATATGATATTTAGTCGTATTGGTAAAGTTGTAAATAATTGTCATAGTATCCTTTTATAAGGTGTTTCCATTAGTCAAGTTTTTCAATGTAGATATCTAGGATTTTATTTTGATGTAAATTTTTGTTGGATTCATCATTGCAAAGTTTTATCTTCAAAATTTGGCTCGCGGAGTTGGTATTTTAAGAAGATTTCATAATTTTTTTCCTCTACATGTCCTGAAAGCAATTTATTATTCAATTGTCCATCCTTATTTAATGTATGGGTGTTCATTGTATGCAAGCAATTTTTCTAGTCATGTAAAAAGGGTCCAGATTATGCAGAATAAGGCAATTAGAAGTTTGGGTGAGTATCTTGCGTGTGGTAGTACTAGAGATTGTTTTAGAGATTTAGATATTTTGAATATTGATTTTATTAAATCTCAGCAGATTTTAATTTTTGTATACCAGGTTTTAAATGGATCGTCTCCTCAATATTTTAGAAGTTTTTATCGATATAATTCAAATTATCACGATTATTCTACTAGGAGCTCTGATCAGCTGACTAGTGAAATTAGGCATACAATGCGATCTGGGTTTATGATTAAACATGTAGGTGTTGTTATTTGGAACTCAATTCCAGAGAGTGTTAGGTGTTCTGAAAACCTTATGATATTTAAAGTAAGAATACAAAATTATTTTTTGAATAAATTATAAATTATATTGGTTAAAATTTTATCCTTTTTTTTCTTTTTTTATGATGAGAGATGGCTGTTTAGAGATTGTTTAGTGTTTCGTCGGTTGTTTTTTTTTTTGCGTATTTCTTTGATTTTGAATGAATAGTTATCATTTATTTGTTGTAGTTTTGCTGCTGAACAGGGACATTTTAGGTCCCTAAATTGAGCAGCATATTATTGATTGTAAGTGCAATTTTAGTAATTTTTATTTGATGAAATAAACACATACCTACCTACCTACCTACCTACTCTTTGTCACAACTCTACTTTTTAAAACAATGAAAACCTTAGCGTAAAGAGCAAGCCGTTGAGAAGGGACAGCCCCTTTTGCATACGGGATAATTTCTGCTCGTTTTAAGTTTTAATGTTGCTCCTTACTTTCAGTAAAAAAACTGTTTTTTTTATTAAATTTACGAACGTTTTTCGACTAATACATTTTCAAACTCGGCTCACCTTACATGAAAAATTAAAACAAGAAGGGGTACACTCTCCTCATCAACTTGTTCTTTACGTTAAAGCTGTTAGCACTTTTAAAAAAGGTTTCCTACTTTAACTAAATGGGTGTCGTGTTTCGGTAAACGCTCTTGAAAATTTATTCCATATATCTTCTACCTTTTCAAATTTCAAACTCTCTAGTTTAATATTCAACTGTTCTGGAACAGTATTCAACTATTTCTGAAAACCCTCTCCCGATCTTCTAGGACCATTATTTCAATACGATCCTCCATGGGAAAAACAAGAGCAAAAAAAACCAAATAAACACGCATCATTAATCTGTCTTCTGCAAAAATAACAAAATTCCATGTTTTTACAGATGGGAGCTTGAAACTTCTTTAGTAGGGTTCTCTGATACAATGAATCTGATCATGTGATTTTCATCAAGATTCTTTGAATTTTAGGGGGTATTCCCCCCTATTTCAGAAATCAGGTAAATATTGTCAGGCCCTTAACTTTCGATGGGTAACACTAAACCTCATGAATAATCTGGCTCCCTCAAGGTGGCTTCAGGCAACATTCCCCATCCCCACTTTGCACCCACCGACACACTTTCATAATTAATTATTGGAAATAAGAAAAAGCTTATTATCAAACAGTTCGTGGTAACGAACTGTAGTAAGGAGCGACCCGGCTCAATAGTAACCAAAACTCAAAAAAATGGAATTTTGATACCAATAGCTACATCAAAAGAATTGCATTTTAATGCTGGTTTTAAATATATAAATTTCATCAAGTTTAGTCTTACCCATCAAAAGTTACGAGCCTGAGAAAATTTGTGTTATTTTAGAAAATAGGGGGAAACACCCCCTAAAATCTTAACGAAAATCACACCATCAGATTCAGCGTATCAGAGAACCCTACTGTAGAAGTTTCGAGCTCCTATCTACAAAAATGTGGAATTTTGCATTTTTTGCCAGAAGGCAGATCACGGATGCGTGTTTATTTTATTTTTTTTTTTTTTCCAGGGGTGATCGTATCGACCCAGTTGTCCTAACTTAAGTTCTTAAGTTACACATATTTTTTACTAATAAAAACTTTCGTTAAAAATTAAAAGTTCTAGTAGCCTTTTTAAGTAACCGAAAAATTGGAGGGCAGCTAGGCCTCCTTCCCCAACCCTTATTTCTCAAAATCTTCTGATCAAAACTAAGAGAAAGCCATTTAGCAAAAAAAAATTAATATACAAATTTCATTTCAATAATTTATGTGCGGAGAGCCAAAATAAAAAATAAATGTAGTCAATTTAATAAATAAAAAATTATTAAGGTTTCAACGAATGAATATGAGCATATGTATATTAAACTGACAATGCACATTCATTTTTTTTTCAGTAGATTGCAAATTATGTTCTTGCCTTGAGAAGTCATAGGGGCTGTGAGCCCTATATATGTTAATTTCTTTTCATTTTGGTTTCGAATAAGTTATTTGTTGTAGATTCTGTCCGTTTTGGGTATGGTTTATTTGTTGATTCTGATTTATGGTAGTTTTACGCTTGTAGATTTTTTAATTTTGGCTCATTTTAGGTTTAATGGAGCTCTTCACTTTCCTTGAAAAACATATTCTGTTAAAAAAAATTTAAAATTAATTTTCAGTAATAAAACTGAAATATATTGGGAGAAAAACATTTTCTTTTGATCTTTTTTTTATTAAAGAAACAATATGACCGATGCTTATTTAAGCAAATAGTACTATTTAAGCTAATAGTACAAATAGTACAGCAAATCTTAGTACACGAATTTACAAAAAAAAAGAAAAGGAAAAAAAATATGGTGCCGTCTTCAAGAAAAAAGTTATGCATGCACACATATACACGGTTGCTCGTTTAAAGACATATGTGCGTAAGTGTGTGTCTATGTGTTTTAATGAGGTGGTTTTTCCCTTGGGGCTAGAAAGAGGAAGGTATTTGGTTATTATTTGGGGGGGGGGTAATTGAGAGGTAAGATTTTGTCTGAGAGTAGAAGCACTGATCATGTTGCCTGTATTCCCAAAATGTAAACACTGTGGTTCTCGGTGTGGCGTCCAGGAATAGACATTCAAATATTTGAGATATATGTTTTTATTCGTTGATAAACCCACTGAACTTGAAACTTAAAAACTTAAACTAATGATACATCGCCCAAACTGTCTGAAAGTGGAAATTTCTGTTTCTGATTAAATTGAATGGTGTTCGCCTGGTAAATCCTTCGAAAGGGCGGTCTCTCAAGATGTTCTGTCTACCTGCTAGGAAATTGCAGAAACAAAACTCGGGGAATAATTATCAACTGAGGAATTTGGTCCCTTTGGGAGTTATCTGTGTACCCATTCACTATGGTTAAAAAGTTCGCCGACCAAGTGAAAATTGGAGTGTCTTTATCAGTGATGGTTTTTAGGAAGTCATATTCTATTGAAATTTTACAATCTTTACTATAATCTCTGTCTCTGCTTTTCTGTTTAATTTGTCTGATTTTGGCAGTTATTCAAAATCGAGTTCTACCTGAAATGTTTCTATGATTATTGTTTTCATAATATGGCATCTTAGTAATATATCATTGCGTCTACTATTTTACAATATTTATATTATCATTACGCACTATGAAAGTAACAGAACTAGTCAATAATCAACCCATTAGCGTTGACTTGAGTGGCATCAATTCCTAAAAGTTTAGAGGGGGGAGGGTCATAAAATATAATTTGCCGTTTCTAGAGGGGTAAAGTTATCGTTTTTTTTATTTTTTCAATGAAAATACAAAAAAAAATATTTTTCAATGAAAACACACCAAGTATTTTCAAAATCTAGGGGATAAGAGCGAAAAATTCAGGCCCCCTACTTTAATTGTCGCTACTAATTGAATTGATTACAATCATTTCGTAGCTCATTCCTATGGAAGAGCTTGTTTAAGAAGCTTGAGAGGGATTTTAGGAGGGTTATAGAGGGCTTATTTGATTTTAAGATGATCGTTCGAGTACCCTCTTACAAGGTAAAATATAATTTACAAACAAGTGGCACCTTCCTGTGCCCTTTTTCTTAACATACCCTCAAAACCCGATCAAAACTTTTAAGTGTCGGTTAAAAACTTCCCGATGTGTTCTCTCTTGGGTAATTAATTTATTCGCATTAATTGATCTTTATGGTTAAAATTACGTATTTTCTCAACATAAATGCTTAAGCTCCATAATTTTAAGTTTGTTTTTCAGTGTATTTCGGAAGATAGAAAATTAAGACTCCCCGATCCTCCAACCAAGATTTTTTCCCCATCTAGACTTTGAAAACTACCTTTTTTGGTATTTTCATGAAGAAAAGTGAAAAAAATTACCCCCTTAGATTATGAGAAATGTATTTTTCCCTAGCCCTAATTTCGGTGAATTCAATGAACTGTGTTCTGCATGTTCAATACGTTCCATCTTTCAGGGGGCCTTTCAAGTTAGGAGGTTCTTAATAAAATAAAATAATGCGATGAATATAATATGAATTAATTGAAATAACCATCAATAATACAATGAAACTGTAGCATTTCCTCTGATAAGCCAGAACTCCATGGCTAAAATTTATTCCAATAGACTATTAAGCTAGAGAATAATTGGTTTTTATAAAAAACAATTTTCTGGCAAAAGTAAAGGGCGGAGTTGAAAATTGAAACGAACGAAAATTACTCCTTCGGAGTTTATGCAACATACATCTGAAAAACTGTTTTAAACAGACTCGTAATATTTTCCTGTAATTTTTAGAATTCTGGAAACTAGAACATTATTGAAACTATGCAGGCGTGAGTTTTTTAGAGAATTTTTTCATTTCATGGTCGGTAAAATACGATCGAGAGCCTTATGAATAAGTATTTTACTTTCTGTAGGCCACATAAAGATTTTCATCCTCCTATTTCTGTTTTGTTGCACTTCACGTTGTCAGAACAGCGGTAGTTATCAGTATAAATCTAAAGAATGCATTAATATATAAAGCATTAATATAAATTAATATAAATATAATTAATGTAATAATATACAATATATAAAATATAAAATGCAATATAAATGAAATATAATAAAAAATAAAAATCTATATATAAAAAATAAAAGTCTAAATAATAAAAAGTAAAATATGATATGAATATGAAAATAATAAAATATAATTAGTATAAATTATTAATATAAAGAAATATTTTAAGAAATTAATGTAAAGAAATGCTACAAATCAGTTTAGTTGAAACAGTTTTTTAAATATATTTTGCACAAAACGCTAAGCCATAATTGTAAATTGATTATAATAATTGTATTTTGACAAAATTTGAATATTCAATTTTCAATGAACAATTGGTCTGTTGAATAAGTCCTTAACAATAGAGTCACAGCAGAATTTTGGGTGGATAGAAAAAAGGGGTATTATCATGGTTGCAGTGATTAAGAACGTACCGCAGCCAAAAAAAAAAAACATTTTAGAAGTTTGAAAACAAAGTGGCTTGGAAAACAAAATTGCCATCTGTAGCTGATCCTGGAATAGTAACTATTATCTCGACTAGTTTTCATAGAAAAAGTTTGTTGTGAAAACAAATTTGCGGGAATATCTAAAAAATAGACTGAAACCTCTCAAACGCATCTTCAGATCGACATCAAAAATGTATCTTTGGAATTGCCACCGACAAAAATCTCATACAGGAAACTTACGGTCCCCTGGCTAGGACAACAAGGAAAAATACTTTTTTTACCTGGCAAGCACGAATGTTTACTTTTTTTCTTACTTTCATCACTGCTGAAGAAGGACAACGTAGAGGGCTGTTTAAGGGTTTGATTGAAAGTATAGTACTGTAAATGCACTTTTTGACAAAAACTGCATCGGAACACTCTCCCCGATTCTGCATGGAACTGCCAAACGTTTGATATTCTCAAAAAGTATATAAGAGAATTACTCGTAAATATTTAAGGTTTTTTACCGGTTATTCACATTACTTATAATCTAATTAGTGTCACTTGTCAAAAGAAAATGGTTAGTAATTATTCAAAGATACATAGTCAGGGTTGCCACCGCGGACGGTTACAAGAGTGCTACACATGCCCAAATTTGCGTGCTACACAGCAATTTTTGGTGCTACAGTCAAAAGATGCGCAAAATCAGCATGAGCTCCCACAGGTTCCTATAATTTTAAGACAAGACTACTGATGACGATAATTTTAGCTGACGCACTTGACAATAGAGTTACCCTCTTTCAGGACTTGTAAGCTTCCCATATTTGAAATGGAGTAAAAAAAAGTTTGTTATTTTTCAGAGTTTAAAGTGAGTTATTTCATTATTTTCAGATAAAAGTATTCTAAATTTAAAACTCTTTTCTCACTTCTAAATTTAGTTTATTCTAAACTCAAAACTCTTTTCATCGTTCTTTAATACAAGTATTCTAAATTCAAAGCTCTTTTTTTACGGTTTTGGTAACCATTGGTAAGAGTTACTCCTTTTTTACAGCCCAATACTACTAACCGCTGGATTCTTGCTATTTTAATTAGCTTTCGACTCAAGTCTTTTTCAATAATTAAATTAGAAATCGTGTATTTGCTCAACTGTCAAACTAAAGCAAGTGGCAAGTAGATTTAAAATACTTCTCTATTGAGTGATTTTTAACAGTCATATTCAGGTATTTGCCAATTATTTGTTAATTTAAATAATAACTATTTTATCCGGCTCATATATAAAGATGGCGAAACTGATAGTTGTAAAGTAGTATATTGAATAAATTAACACATGTTAGTTATAATGTAATTAACGCTAATTGACAGGAAGAAGTCATAATCGTTATAGCCTCCAGTTGTTTACAAGACAAAACACTTATTGACGATGGCATTTTAGCTGACTCCTGACATTAGAGTTACCATCCACCAGGCTTGTCAACTTTTCAAAAATTGTATTAAGAAGTAAACATGTTAGAACGTAGCGTATACATTATTGCTAGATTTATATTACAATTTTTGTACAAAAATCTTCTAAATTTAAACAATGTACGAACAAAGTAATAACTTAAAGATATATTTTAAAAAGTCTATGAAATACCCTTATTGTTCATAAAATGTTTATCACAATATAATATGTAACAATCCAGCCTCAAAGGGATTTTAAACATATAAATACATGTAATAGACATTTAAAAATAAAAATTGAAGAGTCTCAACATGCACACAGCCGCTACCTGACCATCTCAATTACTATACGGAAACCGGTTCTCTTTGTATTACTCATTCTTTTTAAGTATAATCCTCTGTACCAGATATTTTGATGAAACTGAATTAAAAGCATAAAATTAATATTACCCTTCTTCGTCGTCTTTAGTTTGATTTTCCAGTCATTTTTTCTAAATATATTCTCCTCTACAAGTGAAGGAAAAACTCTATTAAACTAGAAATGAATCAAAAAATAATGTTGAACATTGTTGCCCCAGGCATTATTTAAGTAAATTTGGATTAGGAGTTCCTCCATGGTCCCGCATATGTAATTTCAAACAACCTGGAAACACAGTAGAAATGTTACATTCAGGTATTGGCGAAATGTTGTTTTTTCTAGAGGATGGCAATCCCTCCTAAGGTGCTGCGAAATATTAAAATTCTATCTTTTAACGATGAACATCTAATAGTTTAAAACAGTTCCATAGGATAATCTTCGATTGGTCGTAAGTAAGAACACACAAAATCGGATGCAACATGTAATTATTTGTGAACTGCGGGGTGGACGATTCTTAATGGGTGTGGAAAAAAGGGTTTTTACTTTTGCCTCTCCATAATACTAATTCACCATTCTTGATTGTTTTCCTTTCAGCAAAATTAGACTTCTATACTTTTGTGTTATGTGTATCTATAAAGCTTCTGTTTTATATGGGTAGTCTGCATGGTTTCGGGCCCTCTTCTTTTGCACAGCGTCAATTACTAATCAAACAGTGCCTAAAGGTTCATCTGCAGGACATTCTGACTCTTTATTAAATTAACTTTTATTTCAGCTGAAATTAAGAAGTAAAATTGAAACTTAAAACAAACACAAGCTATTCTATACATGAGGGGGGCTTCCACTCCATCAACCCCTTTACTCTTCACACTAAAGTTTTATAGTGCTTCAAAAAAAGCTCCTTGCTCCAGTTGAACGGCCACTGTTTTTAATTTTTCGTTCTTAAATAATTGGGACGAAAAGTCAAACATCAAATCAAAATTTTGAGACAGCCATTTTGATCAACGGTGTTGATAGTTCCAGAAATTATGTCTTTGGGTATGGCAACCCCCGTCCCCCATCCATCAGAACAAGGGTTTTAAGTTATGCTTTAGGGGCATATAAGATTTTCTATAGAAAATTTTGTCGTAGAAACTTCAAAAAGGGCTAATTCAATTGGAAATTAAGAGGACTAGTGCCTTTGTTATCAGTCGAAGGTGTTCGGAGGACAAATGCCTCCCCACCCACCATGCCTATTATTTCCTAAGACACTTCTAATCAGGATTCTGAGATAGCCATTTTGTTCAATGTAGTTGAAAGTTCCAGAAACTATGTATTTGAGCATGACAAATTCCCCCTTCCCTCGGGGCAAGGGTTGTAAGCTATGCCCTAGGAGAATATAAGGTTTTTGTAGAAAGCGTGGTCATATAAAGTTCGGAGGGGGCTCATTGGTAATATTAAGCTCTAGTGCCCTTTTTAAGATTCAAAGTGATTGGAGGACAGCTATACTCCCCCCCTCCCACATACATACGTCATATTGTTCCAAAATGCATCTAATAGTAGACCTCCAGCCCCCAGGGCAAGGGTTGTAAGTTATGCTCTGAAGGAGTATATAGTTTTTATAGAAAGCATGGCCATAGTTCGGAGGGTCCTCATTGGTAATCAAAAGCTCTAGTGCTCATTTTAAGAGTCAAAGTGAACGGACGGCAGCTCCCCCCCCCCTCAGACACACGTCGTATTATCGCGAAATACATCTAATATAAAATTTAAAATAGCCATTTTATTAAAACTGTCTAAATATCATATAACAAGGCTCTTGAGGGTTAAAAAAAAAAACCAAAGCCTTGGGAGCAAGAGTTTTAAGCTATGCCCCGGGGGAATTTAAGGTTTTTATGTAAGGGATGGTTGTATTAACTTTAAAGGAGGCTCAATTGGTTGAAAATTGGAAGTTCCAGTGCCCTTTTAAGAGTCAAACGTGATGGAGGGCAGCAAGCCCCCCTACAAATACCCCCCAACAAGTGTTGTCATTATAGGGATGTCCCCCCTAATTTAAGTATTTTTGAGGTCTCTTAGGGGCGACCTTTTTTACTTAGGGATATGGGGATTTTTAGTGATCTTTATAATTCTTCTGGAGTTTTTAAGGAATTTCTATGTTTTTTTCTAAATCTAGTGATTTTCAACGATATAGCGCATAAATTTAATATTCAATTGAATGTATCATAAGAAAGCTAACTAAAAATAAAAAAAAGTGAAAATAGCTGTCCATTACACCTCCCAATACGTGCCAAATTAACATTTATGCAAATATACCGCCTTTGAAACTTCTGATTTCTCACTATATCAGATATAGATCTCAGAGCGTTATAATTAAGAGGATAAGCGAACCTAGTGAATCGAAATTTGCAAATATGTTCTATGCTTCTTATTTCTCAACTACTTATTTGCTCAGGTCAATTTTTTTCTTCATATTTAAGGTTTTTTACTCTCTATAATCGGTTAGTTCCAAATTAGATTTTCTTCTGTTAAAACCTTTGAAAGTAAACTGGATATGAATACATCCTCTACATCTGCTAGCAGATCAGAAATAGAGCTATTAAAAAAAAAAAAAAAATGCAGGTATAAATTAAATACAATTTTCGGAACGAAAAAAAGAAATTATTGAAAAAGAAAATACGACTTAGTGCTTTTCACAATAGGATTCGTAATATAACTAGACAGGTTAAACGGATTATTGCTTGATGACTGAACTCGGTCGGGAGTAAGGGGGCAGGGTATCTCTTTTGGGAATTTCTTAGTGGTTTTAGTATTTACTCTTAATATCTAATCAATACTCCAATAATTATCCAAATTCTCTTCTTTGTAATTGAATTGCGTAATAAGCGCGAATAACTTCCTATTCTATAGAGGTTTCAAGCTCTTATACGCACAAAATGTTGCATATACATTTTGTGCCAGAAGAAAGATCATGGATGTGTGTTTCTTTCCAGGGATGATCGCATCGAGCCAATCAAACAGTTCGTGGTAACGAACTGTAGTAAGGAGCGACCCGGCTCAATAGTAAATGAAACTCTAAAAAACGGAATTTTGATGCTAAAAGATACATCAAAGAATCGAATTTTCAAGCTGAATCTAAATATATAGGTTTCAATTAATTTAGTCTTTGTCATCAAAAGTTACGAGCCTGAAAAAATTTGCCTTATTTTGGAAAATAGGGGGAAACATTCCTTAAAAGTCTTAGAATCTTAACGAAAATCACACCATCGTATTTGGCGTATCAGAGAACCCTACAGCAAAAATTTCAAGCTCCTAGCCAAAAAAAATGTGGAATTTCGTGTTTTTGCCAGAAGACGGGTGCGTGTTTATTTGTTTGTTGTTTTTTTTCCCTGGGGTCATCGTATTGCCCAAGTGGTCCTAGAGTGTCACAAGAGGGCTCATTCTTAGGGAAATGAAAAGTTTTATTGCCCTTTTTAAGTGATCAAAAAAATTGGAGGTCACCTAGGCCCCCTCCCACGCTCATTTTTTTCCAAAAGTCAACGGATTAAAATTTTGAGAAAGGCATTTTGTTTCGCATAGTCGAAAACTATAATAACAATGTCTTTGGAAATGACTTACTCCCCCACAATCCCTGGGGGAGGGGCTGCAAGTTACAAACTTTGACCAGTGTTTACATATAGGAATGGCTATTGGGAAGTGTACAGACGTTTTCAGGGGGATTTTTTTGGTTTGGGGGATGGGTTTGCTGGGAGGGGGCTATGTGGGAGGATCTTTCCTTGGAGGAATATGTCTTGGGGGAAGAAAAGTTATTAGAGGTTATTACTCAAATGAGGGGTTCTAAAAATACTTTAGCATAAAGAACGAGGTATTTAAGAGGAGATTAATACCTCGCTCTTTATGCTAAAGTATTTTTAGTAATTTCAACTATTTATTCTACGGCCTTTTTGATTCAGGGGTCATTCTTAAAGAATTGGGACAAAACTTACGATTCAGTGTAAAGAGTGAGGTATTAACGAGGGTACAAACCCCCTCGTACACATAATAAAAATATAAGAATATAAAAGTTTGTTAAGTAAGTTAATTCTTAAGTTACGCATATTTTTTACTAATAAAAACGTTCGTTAAAAATTAAAAGTACTAGTAGCTTTTTTAAGTAACCGAAAAATTAGAGGGCAGCTAGGCCTCCTTCCCCACCCCTTATTTCTCAAAATCGTCTCATCAAAACTAAGAGAAAGCCATTTAGCCAAAAAAAAATTAATATACAAATTTCGTTTCAATAATTTATGTGCGGAGAGCCAAAATCAAACATGCATGAATTCAAAAATTTTCAGAAATTAAATAAAAAAAACTAGTTTTTTTAACTGAAAGTAAGGAGCGACATTAAAAATTAAAACGAACAGAAATTACTCCTTATATAAAATGGGTTGTCCCCTCCGCAATCCCTCGCTCTTTACGCTAAAGTTTGACTCTTTGCCACAATTCTACTTTTAAAAAAAATTAAGAGCTTTAGCGTAAAGAGCGAGGCGTTGAGGAGGGGACAACCCATTGTATAAACGGAGTAATTTCTGTTCGTTTTAAGTTTTAATGTCGCTCCTTACTTTCAGTTAAAAAAACTAGTTTTTTTTATTTAATTCTTATTAAACGGCCATTCGGTTTCAGGAGTCACTCTTAAAAAATTTGTATAAAAAGTCAAAACTTACGATTAATTAAAAATATACGTGTGCTAAAATATACGTATACTATATACTAAGCTATATACGTGTACTTTATACTAAACTATACTAAAGCATACGTAACATCTTCTGTCCATTTTAAGTTTTGATGTTGCTCCTTAATTTCAGTAAAAAAAAAACTTTTTTTTTAAATTTAATTTCTAATCGTTCTCAAATAATACCAGGAAATCCGGATCTGTCTTCTCCATGAAGAATTCCTTCCCCCATGGAAAAATTACACCGTGGAAAGAACTTTTCACGTAAAAATACCTGCCCCAGTGAAATTCTTCCAAGACAATTCCATTCTAGCTGAAAATTCCACCCAGAAACTTTCTTGCGGACGATCTTAGGTGAGAGATGTTTCTTGCGCACTTTCATTGAAAAAGACTAATTTCTAATAATTTTTAAAGTCATGCCGGTAATCCTCTCCGTGAAAAGTTTCCCAACAAAAAGCCAGCAAAAGAATATTTTCCCGTTTTTTTTGTTTTTTTTTTTTTTGGGGGGGGGGGTAAAAAAGATATTTTTAAAAACAAATCAAGAATGTAAAATTTATATCTACTCCCTTATGATCTATGGGTATATTTCTGGTCTACGCTGTTATTCGAAAAGTAAAGAATA